>NC_069505.1:528181066-528228566 GCF_027579735.1 Bombina bombina | reverse complement strand
AATAAGAAAGGCACTCTCCGTAATCAATAGTGAAATAACTTTACTTCGGTGAACGTTTTCAGGGTCACCCCCTTCCTCAGACCTTGTCTGAGGAAGGGGGCAACCCCGAAAACGTTCACTGAAGTAAAGTTATTTCACTATTGATTACGGAGAGTGCCTTTCTTATTCTTTTTGCTATATATATATATATATATATATATATATATATATATATATATATATATATATATATATTAGAATGCGCATTTCTATTAAAACCATGAAAGTTATATTTTTCCAATTCAATCATTATTCTCTCAACTAACATATTTTGTGCATTTAAAAAAAAAACTATAAATCACTATAGTTCTTACTCAGCTGGTACTTGATACTAGCAAGTGTTTAAAATGACCACTGTAGGCTTTTAAATTTGAGCTTACGTCATTGGTGGAGGCAGCTCTGAGATAAGATTAAATTTGATTAACCTCCCTGGTTCTTTTTCGCATAAGAATATATAAAATCACACATACTGTGAGCCTGTTCCAATAATTTAATATTCTTTCTTTAGTTTAAAGAGGCAGTAAACTTACAAACTAATGTTATATACAGGTAATTATGCACATAGTGCAGAATTATATAACATTAGCTTAGTGGCAGATTTATACATTAAAGGATTGCAGAGAATTTTTATTTAAAAGTTCATTTTTCCAGAACGCCGCTCTTTGCTCTACTGAGCGGTCTGGTTTTTCCTCAGCTCATTGCGGCAACACTGTCTAGTCACAGGGTGCCCGGTTGTGCCATTAAACTGAAAGTAGCTCGCTCCTGCTACTAGACCAGAGCAGGAGCGAGCTACATTCCGTTTAATGGCACGAACGAGCAGGCGGGCACGCTGTGACTAGACAGTGTTGCCGTGATGAGCTGAGGAAAAAACAGACCCGCTCAGTCGAGCAAGGAGCGGCGTTCTGGAAAAATTAACTTTTAAATAAAAATTCTCTGAAATCCTTTAATGTATAAATCTGCCACTAAGCTAATGTTATATAATTCTGCACTATGTGCAGAATTATATAACATTAGTTTGTAAGTTTACTGCCCCTTTAACATTAACTTTTAGCCAGCCAAAACTCGATGTTGTTCTGTTCCAAACATGTTTCTGTGTTGTTTTGTAATTTTATATAAAGTTATACAAAATGTGATAAACTCTGAGGAGTCAACAAAAATGCATTTACTAAGTTTAGGACTTCATGTTAATTAGAGATTCGAAAAGTGGAGACGCCTCAGAATGATGACAAATTGTGAGTTGTGTCTCATAAAAACCTTTATAGAAATAAATATTAAGAGCTAGATTAAATAGGAGCGCATTTGATAATGAATGGTGCATTATTTTGTGCTCAACCTTGCACAATCAAGAACACACCGCTAGATTATGAGTGGCGCTCCAACTGTAGCGAGCAAGCAACATGCGGTATTTCCTGGCTCTTGACGCGCCACGGGAATAGCATGTGTATTACGAGTTGAAAATAAAAACATTAGCTTGAGCACAATCGAATTTAACATGCGTCAGGTTAGCGCGACTTCATAGCTCTGGCTGTTAAAGGGACAGTCTAGTCAAAATTAAACTTTCATGATTAAGATAGGGCATGCAATTTTAAACAACTTTCCAATTTACTTCTATTATCTAAATTGCTCAATTCTTTAGATATCCTTTGTTGAAGAAATAGCAATGCACATGTGTGAGCCAATCACACAAGGCATCTATGTGCAGCAACCAATCAGCAGCTACTGAGCATATCTAGATATGCTTTTCAGCAAGTGATATCAAGAGAATGAAGCAAATTAGATAATAGAAATAAATTAGAAAGTTGTTTAAAATGACATGCTCTTTCTAAATCACGAAATAAAAAAATTTGGGTTTCATGTCCCTTTAAGCGAGACAAAAAGGTTGCACAAAACACATCAAAAATACATTTAACAGGTTTGTTACACTCATATTAACACTGTCTGATATTTTTATTTTATTTTTTAAATGTGTTAAAAAGTTATAAGAACTCAAATAAATGCGGTCTCAGGTGTTAGAAGGGTTTTAACAAAGATACATACATATACGTGTCTAAATATGTGTGTGTATGTTTATATATATGTATATATGTGTGTATATATGTATTTATATGTGTATATATGTATTTACAGACAGACATATAAACACATTAATACATATCTATACATATACAGACAATATAATATAAGTGCATAGAAAGCCCTTTGCAGTCAAGTAGCTGAAAACATGCAAAATCACATTTATGCAATATTCTTTTTTAATAAAGTGTTTAACTATGTATTTAATGTAAATATTTCACATTCCAATGTTCTTCACATAGGGGAATATGTTCTAATTGTTTTTTAAATAGTTATTCCTATACATACCTGTATAAATCTATACATATATATATATATATATATACATACATACATATATACAGTATATATACACACTTGTGTGTATATATATATATATATATATATATATATATATGTATTTAGCAAAAACAAATCATCAGATACATATAGAGATATTTATTTAAGAATTAATAAAACATTACAGAATTTTTTTTTTTTTTTCCAATAACCGACTTCCACCCACCATCTGCCTCTTTTGGAAGAGACAATCTGGGCTTTAGTCTACAGACAACAAGGCTATCCACTGCCATACTATTAGTATACAGCAAATTATCTGATAAAGACAATTAAGGATATATATGCAGCAGGGTTATCCTTGATAAGTCTGCAGGGTGCATTTCAGGTTCTGAGAATAAGAAATTACTCTATTTTCAAAGCTAAATTAAATGGGGGCAAAATAAGCAATCAAATATATTACAATGTTGTTTCATAATGTATATTTAAATATTTTATATAAAAATCTCAAGCGTTTAGTTAAAATGGTAACCTAACGAATTTTAACCCACCTGTTACGTATAAAGCGGGCAGTGAACTTTTAATGGGAAGTGGTAAAAGTGCTCTAAGTGTACTCGTATTACACATCGTCAGCTAAGCGTTCTGCTTGGGCGGCATCCAAAATACTATTTTCACTTTTAAGGCTTTTCAAAATCATGTAATAAGTGTTATCACCTGCTAATGTGGATTACGAAAATAAGGAAGTTGCATAGCAATTAATTTAATAAAAAAACGACACTACTTGAGGGAAATTTTTCTGCTCCATTGGCTTTGCGAACAATTGTAATTCAACATAATTTTTAGTTTGGGCCATCATAGAAATTTTTTTTCTTCAATTTCTTCAGTGATAAACAGAAAAAAGACAACATTTAACAGAATGTAAAATTAAAAGTTAATATTAAAACGGAAAATATTATTATTAATTTTTTTTTTAATGTTTAATATTAAAATATTAATTTAATTTAAATAAAATTAAAGCCAACTGGCATTTACAAATATTTTATAAGTCTGATATATATATATGTGTGTGTGTCTGTGTGTGTGTTACGTGTAAAGTCTGAAAGGTAAACCTGACATTACCCAAACGGCTGTGCGTAAAGCCCGAGGTACTGTAAATTCCCCCATCTACACAATTTATTTTTGCCTCTCTCTGAGGGGTTCAAGGAAGGTGCCCCGCTGATCCTCTGGCATCCACCCCAAGTGATCCTTGGGGAATTAGGTTTACAAGGGGGGCTTTGCCCTCCTTGAACCCCCCAGATGCGGAGTCAAAAAAAGATAGTGAAGATGTGTGAACTACAGTGCATCGTATATATGTTTGATGCAGTGACTCAATGCACTCTGAGAAGATTTATTAAGTTACATCGGGCTTTACCCACAGTAGCTTGGGTAATGCCAGGTTTACCCGGGTAATGCTAGGATTACCCAATTTTTACTTTACCCGCAACATATATATATATTTATTTAGAAAAAGAGAAGGGAGGATGCTGTGCTAAATATAGCAATTATGTGGTGGTCTCAATCATAGGCTCATACAAACGCTAGGAAGGACAGTGGGGGGGGGGGGGTGCCACGGTATATAATGTTGTAACCAATATCTCAAAAAAAAAGAATATACTAAGGGCAGAGCCTTAGGGCACTCACTTAATGTGGACTGGAGGACTAAAGAGGGGCTGCACTTAGAACATAACTTTTATTAAATCATACATTCAAAATAAGAATAAAGTACCAAAAAAGGTGCAGCCCCCTAAAAAATCAATTAAAAATTACTGTTCCCAAATAGCACCGTCTGTGACTCTGGGAAGGATACAAAGTTATTGTACAAAAAGCTCAGGGCAATATCCACTGCAAGTTGGATCAGAAATAGTGAACGCCTGTCTGTGTATGTCTGGGAGCACTCTGTAATAATTTTGGTTAATTGTGGGCCCTTTGGAAGTATTTTTGTCACTTTTCTGATCCAACTTGCAGTGGATAATGCTCTGACCTTTTTGTACAATAACTGTGGAGACTTTCAGCGTCAGTATATAGCGATAAGCCCATTCCTAACTACACCCCTTTGTGGTGTCTCGCAAAAAAATAGTCTTACATATACAGGGATCTTTTTAATCGCTGAATAATCCACAGTGGGCATCTATACCCTATTACATTTGTATTACTGCAGCCTTTGATCCAAGAATAAAGTACCAAAAAAGGTGCTTAGATAAAATCAATTTAAAATGAAACAAACTGTTCCCAAATAGCACTGTCTGTGACTCTGGGGGAGGAAACATCTCAAAATTCTAAATAAAGTATAGTCACTGTGGATCAAAGGCTGCAGTAATACAAATGTAATAGGGTATAGATGCCCACTGTGGATTATTCAGCGATTAAAAAGATCCCTGTATATGTAAGACTATGTTTTTGTGAAACACCACAAAGGGGTGTAGTTAGGAATGGGCTTATCGCTATAAACTGACGCTGAAAGTCTCCACAGTTATTGTACAAAAAGGTCAGAGCATTATCCACTGCAAGTTGGATCAGAAAAGTGACAAAAAACTTCCAAAGGGCCCACAATTAACCAAAATTATTACAGAGTGCTCCCAGACATACACAGACAGGCGTTCACTTTTTTCTGATCCAACTTGCAGTGGATATTGCCCTGAGCTTTTTGTACAATAACTTTGTATCCTTCCCAGAGTCACAGACGGTGCTATTTGGGAACAGTTAGTTTCATTTTTAATTGATTTTATCTAAGCGCCTTTTTTGGTACTTAATTCTTATTTTGAATGTGTAATTTAATAAAAGTTATGTTTTAAGTGCAACCCCCCTCTTTAGTCCTCAGTCCACATTAAGCGAGTGCCATTAGTATATTCCTTTTTTCTTTTTATATATATTTAATAAGTCCCCTTTAAAGCTTTCACATACAACTAACTAAAACTTATATTTAAATATTTGAATATACCTGGAACTTCATATATAAAAAGACTTTCTTCCTAGATTTCCAGGGGATCCGAATAAATGCAAAATGTTCCATTTTTATTTTAAAATTAGTCTATTGTTATGCTTTAAAAACCATATATTAATGTAGAAGTTCAAAAGGAAATACGATTTATAATTCAACAATGCTTGACTTTTATCACTTAAATAACAAATAGCTTTAATAGTACCTTGTGCTATACAGATTTTAGTTACCAGAGATCTGTAGAAAACAAAGCGCAACCAGACTCAAGTGCAGGTAGATAACATAAGACACACTACACTAATGAATTGCACTTACAATGTAAACTATTTTATTGCGCACTGCAACATATTCCCATCATCAGAAGAAAAGTGTGGAAAAAACAGTCCGTTTGACAACAAAGTGAGTCTCTCGATACGGTACTCACTACGTGTGTGATTATATCCCTTGCAGGCTTCCGTACCCGCATCTTGAACCACAATAGCCGTGCTAGAAAGCGGATACCAATGTCTCTGCTGTGAAGCACTGTGAAGCACTGTAACATCACCTCTTGAGAAAACATAATTTATGCTTACCTGATAAATTTATTTCTCTTGTAGTATATCCAGTCCACGGATCATCCATTACTTGTGGGATATTCTCCTTCCCAACAGGAAGTTGCAAGAGGATCACCCACAGCAGAGCTGCTATATAGCTCCTCCCCTAAGTGTCATATCCAGTCATTCGACCGAAAACAAACAGAGAAAGTAGAAACCATAGGGTGCAGTGGTGACTGTAGTTTAATTAAAACTCAGACCTGCCTTAAAAGGACAGGGCGGGCCGTGGACTGGATACACTGCAAGAGAAATAAATTTATCAGGTAAGCATAAATTATGTTTTCTCTTGTTAAGTGTATCCAGTCCACGGATCATCCATTACTTGTGGGATACCAATACCAAAGCTAAAGTACACGGATGATGGGAGGGACAAGGCAGGATTAAGCGGAAGGAACCACTGCCTGAAGAACCTTTCTCCCAAACACAGCCTCCGAAGAAGCAAAAGTATAAATTTGTAAAATTTTGAAAAAGTGTGAAGCGAAGACCAAGTCGCAGCCTTGCAAATCTGTTCAACAGAGGCCTCATTTTTGAAGGCCCAGGTGGAAGCCACAGCTGTAGTAGAATGAGCTGTAATCCTTTCAGGGGGCTGCTGTCCAGCAGTCTCATAGGCTAGGCGTATTACGCTCCGAAGCCAAAAGGAAAGAGAGGTTGCCGAAGCTTTTTGACCTCTCCTCTGTCCAGAGTAAACGACAAACAGGGAAGATGTTTGACGAAAATCCTTCGTAGCTTGTAAGTAAAACTTCAAGGCACGGACTACGTCCAGATTATGTAAAAGACGTTCCTTCTTTGAAGAAGGATTAGGGCACAACGATGGAACAACAATCTCTTGATTGATATTCTTGTTAGAAACCACCTTAGGTAAAAACCCAGGTTTGGTACGCAGAACTACCTTATCTGCATGAAAAATCAGATAAGGAGAATCACATTGTAAGGCAGATAGCTCAGAGACTCTCCGAGCCGAGGAAATAGCCATCAAAAACAGAACTTTCCAAGATAAAAGTTTAATATCAATGGAATGAAGGGGTTCAAACGGAACTCCTTGAAGAACCTTAAGAACCAAGTTTAAGCTCCACGGGGGAGCAACAGTGCCTGGACGTCTGGAACCTCTGCCAGACGCTTGTGCAAAAGAATAGACAGAGCAGAAATCTGTCCCTTTAAGGAACTAGCTGATAATCCTTTGTCCAAGCCCTCTTGGACAAAAGACAATATTCTAGGAATCCTAACCTTACTCCATGAGTAATTCTTGGATTCACACCAATAAAGATATTTACTCCATATCTTGTGGTAGATTTTCCTGGTAACAGGCTTTCGTGCCTGTATTAAAGTATCAATGACTGAGTCGGAGAAGCCACGCTTTGATAGAATCAAGCGTTCAATCTCCATGCAGTCAGTCTCAGAGAAATTAGATTTGGATGATTGAAAGGACCTTGTATCAGAAGGTCCTGTCTTAGAGGCAGAGTCCATGGTGGAAAGGATGACATGTCCACTAGGTATGCATACCAAGTCCTGCGTTGCCACGCAGGTACTATCAGAATCACTGATGCTCTTTCCTGTTTGATTTTGGCAATCAGTCAAGGGAGCAGAGGAAACGGTGGAAACACATAAGCCAGGTTGAAGAACCAAGGCGCTGCTAGAACATCTATCAGCGTCGCTTCTGGGTCCCTGGACCTGGATCCGTAACAAGGAAGCTTGGCGTTCTGGCGAGACGCCATGAGATCCAGTTCTGGTTTGCCCCAACGATGAATCAACTGAGCAAACACCTCCGGATGGAGTTCCCACTCCCCCGGATGGAAAGTCTGACGACTTAGAAAATCCGCCTCCCAGTTCTCCACGCCTGGGATATGGATTGCTGACAGGTGGCAAGAGTGGTACTCTGCCCAGCGAATTATTTTTAAGACTTCTAACATCGCTAAGGAACTCCTGGTTCCCCCTTGATGGTTGATGTAAGCCACAGTCGTGATGTTGTCCGACTGAAATCTGATGAACCTCAGTGTTGCTAACTGAGGCCAAGCCAGAAGAGCATTGAATATCGCTCTTAACTCCAGAATATTTATTGGAAAGAGTTTCTCCTCCTGAGTCCACGATCCCTGTGCCTTCAGGGAATTCCAGACTGCACCCCAACCTAGAAGGCTGGCATCTGTTGTTACAATTGTCCAATCTGGCCTGCGAAAGGTCATACCCTTGGACAGGTGTACCCGAGCCAACCACCAGAGAAGAGAATCTCTGGTCTCTTGATCCAGATTTAGCAGAGGGGACAAATCTGTGTAATCCCCATTCCACTGACTCAGCATGCATAATTGCAGCGGTCTGAGATGAAGGCACGCAAATGGCACTATGTCCATTGCCGCTACCATTAAGCCGATTACCTCCATACACTGAGCTACCGAAGGGCGCGGAATGGAGTGAAGAACACGGCAAGCATTTAGAAGTTTTGATAACCTGGACTCCGTCAGGTAAATTTTCATTTCTACAGAATCTATAAGAGTCCCTAAGAAGGAGACACTTGTGAGTGGGGATAGAGAACTCTTTTCCTCGTTCACTTTCCACCCGTGCGATCTCAGAAATGCCAGAACTATCTCTGTATGAGACTTGGCAACTTGAAAGCGTGACGCCTGTATCAGGATGTCGTCTAGATACGGAGCCACCGCTATGCCTCACGGTCTTATAACCGCCAGAGGTGAGCCCAGAACCTTTGTAAAGATTCTCGGGGCTGTAGCCAACCCGGAGGGAAGAGCTACAAATTGGTAATGCCTGTCTAGAAAGGCAAACCTTAGAAACCGATGATGATCTTTGTGAATCGGTATGTGAAGGTAGGCATCCTTTAAGTCCACTGTGGTCATGTACTGACCTTCTTGGATCATGGGTAGGATGGTCCGAATAGTTTCCATTTTGAAAGATGGAACTCTGAGGAATTTGTTTAAGATCTTTTGATCCAAAATTGGTCTGAGCGTTCCCTCTTTTTTGGGAACCACAAACAGATTTGAATAAAAACCCTGTCCTTGTTCCGTCCGCGGAACTGGATGGATCACTCACATAACTAGGAGGTCTTGCACACAGCGTAGGAATGCCTCTTTCTTTATCTGATTTGCAGATAACCTTGAAAGATGAAATCTCCCTTGTGGAGGGGAAGCTTTGAAGTCCAGAAGATATCCCTGAGATATGATCTCCAACGCCCAGGGATCCTGAACATCTCTTGCCCACGCCTGGGCGAAGAGAGAAAGTCTGCCCCCTACTAGATCCGTCGCCGGATAGGGGGCCATTCCTTCATGCTGTCTTAGAGGCAGCAGCAGGCTTTCTGGCCTGCTTGCCTTTGTTCCAGGACTGGTTAGGTTTCCAGGCCTGCTTAGATTGAGCAAAAGTTCCCTCTTGTTTTGAAGCGGAGGAAGTTGATGCTGCACCTGCCTTGAAATTTCGAAAGGCACGAAAATTAGACTGTTTGGCCTTTGCTTTGGCCCTGTCCTGAGGAAGGGTGTGACCCTTACCTCCAGTAATGTCAGCAATAATTTCCTTCAAACCAGGCCCGAATAAGGTCTGCCCCTTGAAAGGAATATTGAGTAATTTAGACTTCAAAGTCACGTCAGCTGACCAGGATTTAAGCCATAGCGCCCTACGCACTTGGATGACGAATCCGGAATTCTTAGCCATTAGTTTAGTCAAATGAACAATGGCATCAGAAACAAATGAGTTAGCTAGCTTAAGTGTTCTAAGCTTGTCAATAATTTCAGTCAATGGAGCTGTATGGATGGCCTCTTCCAGGGCCTCAAACCAGAATGCCGCCGCGGCCGTGACAGGCGCAATGCATGCAAGGGGCTGTAAAATAAAACCTTGTTGAATAAACATTTTCTTAAGGTAACCCTCCAATTTTTTATCCATTGGATCTGAAAAAGCACAACTGTCCTCAACCGGGATAGTAGTACACTTTGCTAAAGTAGAAACTGCTCCCTCCATCTTAGGGACCGTCTGCCATAAGTCCTGTGTAGTGGCATCTATTGGAAACATTTTTCTAAATATAGGAGGTGGGGTAAAAGGCACACCCGGTCTATCCCACTCCTTGCTAATAATATCTGTAAGCCTTTTAGGTATAGGAAAAACATCAGTACACACCGGTACCGCATAGTATTTATCCAGCCTACCCAATTTCTCTGGTACTGCAACTGTGTTACAGTCATTCAGAGCAGCTAATACCTCCTCAAGCAACACACGGAGGTTCTCAAGCTTAAATTTAAAATTAGAAATCTCTGAATCAGGTTTCCCCGAATCAGAGATGTCACCCACAGACTGAAGCTCTCCGTCCTCATGATCTGCATATTGTGACGCAGTATCAGACATGGCCCTTACAGTATCTGCGCGCTCTGTATTTCTCCTAACCCCAGAGCAATCGCGCTTGCCTCTTAATTCAGGCAACCTGGATAATACCTCTGACAGGGTATTATTCATGATTGCAGCCATGTCCTGCAAGGTAATCGCTATGGGCGTCCCTGATGTAATTGGCGCCATATTAGCGTGCATCCCCTGAGCGGGAGGCGAAGGGTCTGACACGTGGGGAGAGTTAGTCGGCATAACTTCCCCCTCGTCAGAATCTTCTGGTGATATTTCTTTTATAGTTAAAGACTGATCTTTACTGTTTAAGGTGAAATCAATACATTTAGTACACATTCTCCTATGGGGCTCCGCCATGGCTTTCAAACCTAATGAATAAGTAGTTTCCTCTGTGTCAGACATGTTTAAACAGACTAGCAATGAGACTAGCAAGCTTGGAAAAACACTTTAAACAAGTTTACAAGCAATATAAAAAACGTTACTGCACCTTTAAGAAACACAAATTTTGTCAAAATTTGAAATAACAGTGAAAAAAAGGCAGTTCCACTAACAAAATTTTTACAGTGTATGTAACAAGTTAGCAGAGCATTGCACCCACTTGCAAATGGATGATTAACCCCTTAATACCCAAAACGGAATAATAAAAGACAAAAACGTTTTTTCAAACAGTCACAACAACTGCCACAGCACTACTGTGGCTTTTTACCTCCCTCAAAAGATCATGCAGGAAGAAGCTGGATGTCTGTGTCTGCAATTTTTGCTGTGCAAAAAAACGCCAAAATAGGCCCCTCCCATTCATATTACAACAGTGGAAAGCCTAAGGAAACTGTTTCTAGGCAAAATTCAAGCTAGCCATGTGGAAAAAAAACTAGGCCCCAATAAGTTTTATCACCAAATACATATAAAAACGATTAAACATGCCAGCAAACGTTTTATATTACATTTTTATAAGAGTATGCATCTCTATTAATAAGCCTGATACCAGTCGCTATCACTGCATTTAAGGCTTTACTTACATTAGTTTGGTATCAGCAGCATTTTCTAGCAAATTCCATCCCTAGAAAAATATTAACTGCACATACCTTATTGCAGGAAAACCTGCACGCCATTCCCTCTCTGAAGTTACCTCACTCCTCAGAATATGTGAGAACAGCCATGGATCTTAGTTACTTCTGCTAAGATCATAGAAAACACAGGCAGAATCTTCTTCTAAATACTGCCTGAGATAAACAGTACACTCTGGCACCATTTAAAAATAACAAACTTTTGATTGAAGAATAAACTAAGTATAAAACACCACACTCCTCTTACGACCTCCATCTTGGTTGAGGCTTGCAAGAGAATGACTGGATATGACACTTAGGGGAGGAGCTATATAGCAGCTCTGCTGTGGGTGATCCTCTTGCAACTTCCTGTTGGGAAGGAGAATATCCCACAAGTAATGGATGATCCGTGGACTGGATACACTTAACAAGAGAAAGACCGCACGCTGGCGGTTGAAATCCGTTGAGGCTAATTTGGAGCTATCCGAGGATCAGTAGTGCTTCACAGCAGAGACATTGGTATCCGCTTTCTAGCACGGCTATTGTGGTTCAAGCTGCGGGTACGGAAGCCTGCAAGGGATATAATCACACACGTAGTGAGTACCGTATTGTATATTTGGGCAGTATTTGACACTGTAAGCATACATTTTATAGCAGTATTGAATTCAACTTAGTAATAGTGATTAAGAACCCTTTCCTGTTTGGAAGTAAGCACTGTTGAATAAGTGTGTGTTTTTTTTACTTGTAACTGATTTTACTTACGTAAGGGTGAGACACTCTGCTAAATTCTCTGAGGTCCAGCTTTACTAGTTCATGTTTTTCTATGTAACTGACATACATTTGTGCCTTGGTATTAGGGACTCGGAAGTTTGAGGGCGACGTTAAGCTCTTTGTGGGTAGGAACATGTCGGAAGGAGCTGGGTCACAGGTGGATTACAGGGCATGTCTGGATGGCTGGTGGGCATGTCTGCATGTGCTGTGAGTTTGTCTTGGTGATCTATGGGCATGACTAATGGAAAGTCTGGCAATAAGGACATATGGTATAGAATTAAGTATTAGGGACTGTCCCTCTTAAATAGGGACAGAAGAGAGGTCCAAACTGAGTCTCTAAAGCTCACTTCTCTCTGCATTCTTTAGTGTAAAAAAGAAACTGTGAAGCCAGAGAAGGTGGAGAGACCTTATAGTGAATTTTACTCACAGGGAAGAAGTCTTGTCACTGGTGGGGCACAAAAAATGCAAGTGGTATAAAGCGAAAACATTGCTGGAGCTTAATCCATAATACCGTTTCCATTTTTTAATTTATATTACAAGTCCATGGTTAAATACATTGATTGAGCAAAAGTAATACATGTGCTACAATGTCGGATAGAGTAGGTGGATTCTTTTCCTCAGACAAAGTTCTATGAGATACATGACTAAGGGCCTAAGGCTGGTCTGAAACGTTGTATGTTTTGCTCTCTGGACCCTATGTGAAATAATAAAGGTCTTTTTTAATTTTGGAGACTGGAATACACCTTTTTTTGTTACTGGATTACTATTGGACGTGGCAAGTCCTACATTCCGTGCCCCTCAACTAAGAGACAGGTGTACTGTTTACCAAAACCTTTGTGAAGTTACCAAAGTTCTATGAGAGCCTGCACTAAATAACGCTTGAGTGCTAAGTCAATGGAGAGCTCAAATTCCACTCAGGAAGTGGAGTTTTTGGTAGATTTCTTTGCTATACACCTTTCATGTTTTCAAACATACTAAAGCAAGTGATAACAGTAAATATCTGGTTTCAAAAAGTGCTAAATGCGAGAGCGGTATCATTGATTGTGCACCTGAGCAACACTTAACCAAGTCCAAGTACAGTAAGCATGCCACTACCCCACCCATTGAAAGTATTTGGTGCACTTTTTATGTATAGAGAGCGTTAAAAATGCTTTGCTTTGGTTAAAGGGACACAGGTTGCAAATGGCATCGCTGTTGTCAGAGGCAGACACACAAAAAAAATGCCACACTGCTGAGCTCTGCAATGACGGCATTCTGGTGGTGGCAACAGCATGCGTTGATTGGCATGCTGTCTGGCTGACCCCGGGTGCCGATGTATGCTGTCTGACTGTGCCACTAGCTCCTTGCGATGACCTCCCCCTGCTTCCAACTCGTCTCCTCCTCCTCCTCTCTGTCTCCCCATCTGAACTTTCCCCCTGTTCTTCTTCTCTTCTAGCGGGCACCCACGTGACATCCACGGACGCATCGTCATCATCAACCGCTTCACTTGTATCTGACAACTCAGCAAAGGAAGCTGCAGCAGGTACAACATCATCATCATCACACTGTACGTCCATGTGTGTAATGCTGCCTGACTGAGACATATCCCTGTTATCTACATCCTCTGGCAATAATTGTTGCGCATCACTCATTTCTTCCAACTGATGTGTAAATAACTCCTCTGACAGATCAAGTGAAGCGGCTGTGGTGCTAGTGTTGGTGGTGGCGGCAGGCGGGCGAGTGGTAACTTGAGAGGTGCCCGAAGCTAAGCTGGAGGAGGATGGTGCGTCAAGGTTCCGAGCAGAAGCTGTAGAAGATTGGGTGTCCTGTGTTAGCCAGTCAACTATGTCCTCAGAACTTTTTGAGTTCAGGGTACGTGGCCTCTGAACACTGGGCATTATTCTAGGGCCAAAGGGAATCACAGCACCACGACGGCCCCTGCGGGGTGGCCTGCCTCTGCCTGTCATTTTTTTTTCGATTAGTGGTACTATGCATGCAAGCTACTGTGACAAAAGATATGAGTGGCACTGTGTACTGGCAGAAGTTGGCTGAGTAGACGCTGTAGGCCTGACACATACGCTTGCAGACAACTAACTGCTATTCTATCTATTACAGTCAAAATTGTATTTTTTTTTTTTTAAATGTACACTACTGTTACACCTGGCAGGCCCTGAAACGCACACGTGTGAAGGAAACTGACTGCTATTATTTCACAGTCAAATTTCTAGTTTTTTTTTTAATGTACACTACTGTTACACCAGATATGAGTTGCACTGGTGTGACACTGTGCCCTGGCAGGCCCTGAAACGCACACGCGTGAAGGAAACTGACTGCTATTATTTCACAGTCAAATTTCTAGTTTTTTTTTTAATGTACACTACTGTTACACCAGATATGAGTTGCACTGGTGTGACACTGTGCCCTGGCAGGCCCTGAAACGCACACGTGTGAAGGAAAATGACTGCTATTATTTCACAGTCAAATTTCTATTTTTTTTTTAATGTACACTACTGTTACATCAGATATGAGTTGCACTGGTGTAACACTGTGCCCTGGCAGGCCCTGAAACGCACACGTGTGAAGGAAACTGACTGCTATTATTTCACAGTCAAATTTCTAGTTCTTTTTTTAATGTACACTACTGTTACACCAGATATGAGTTACACTGGTGTGACACTGTGCCCTGACAGGCCCTGAAACGCACACGCGTGAAGGAAACTGACTGCTATTATTTCACAGTCAAATTTCTAGTTTTTTTTTTTAATGTACACTACTGTTACACCAGATATGAGATGCACTGGTGTGACACTGTGCCCTGGCAGGCCCTGAAACGCACACGTGTGAAGGAAACTGACTGCTATTATTTTGCAGTCAAATTTCTAGTTTTTTTTAATGTACACTACTGTTACACCAGATATGAGTTGCACTGGTGTGACACTGTGCCCTGGCAGGCCCTGAAACGCACACGCGTGAAGGAAACTGACTGCTATTATTTCACAGTCAAATTTCTAGTTTTTTTTTTTAATGTACACTACTGTTACACCAGATATAAGTTGCACTGGTGTGACACTGTGCCCTGGCAGGCCCTGAAACGCACACGTGTGAAGGAAACTGCTATTATTTCACAGTCAAATTTCTAGGTTTTTTTTAATGCACACTACTGTTACACCAGATATGAGTTGCACTGGTGTGACACTGTGCCCTGGCAGGCCCTGAAACGCACACGTGTGAAGGAAACTGACTGCTATTATGTCACAGTCAAAAAAGTGTTTGTTTTTTTAAATGTACACTACTGTTACACCAGATATGAGTGGTGGCACTGGGCAAGTGGGCACAGTATACGCTGTGAGCCTGACACACACGCTGGCAGGCAGGCAACTGCAATTAGATTACAAAGGAAAAAAAAAAAAAAGCAGACTGATGTTATAGCCCTAAAAAGGGCTTTTTGGGGTGCTGTCCTTACAGCAGAGATCAGATGAGTCCTTCAGGACTGTAGTGGACACTGAATACACTAGCCTAGCTATCAATTTCCCTATTAAATCAGCAGTAGCTACACTGTCCCTCCTCTCACTAAGAATGCAGCTTCAGAATGAATCTAAAATGGATGTTGTCCAGGAGGTGGGAGGGTCTGGGAGGGAGGGTCTGCTGCTGATTGGCTGGAATGTGTCTGCTGACTGTGAGGTACAGGGTCAAAGTTTACTCAATGATGACGAATAGGGGGAGGACCGAACATCGCATATATTCGCCGGCGAACTATTCGGGACATCTCTATGATTAGATAACATTGAGCTCATGCACGTGAAGTTACCTAGGAGTCAGCACTGATTGGCTAAAATGCAAGTCTGTCAAAAGAACTTAAATAAGCGGGCAGTCTGCAGAGGCTTAGATACAAGGTAATCACAGAGGTAAAAAATGTATTAATATAACTGTGTTGGTTATGCAAAACTGGGGAATGGGTAATAAAGGGATTATCTATCTTTTTAAACAACAAACATTCTGATGTTGACTGTCCCTTTAAGGGGACAGTGTATACAAATTGTCATATAACTGCATGTAATAGACACTACTATAAAGAAGAATCTGCACAGATACTGATCTAAAAATCCAATAATAAACCTTTTAAAAACGTACTTTGAAGCTCCCAGTTTATCTCTGTTAATAAGGTTAGGCTGGGGCACCCAGTGAAAGGGGCTGGGAAAGCAGAAAGAGTAGACCCTCCCCCTTCCCTGCATATGAAAAGACAGATTATACAAACAATAAGCAGCAGGATTTTTTTGCAGACCTGGGTTTCATGGACCCATTGGGAGACAGGTGAACAGCAAGATGGGCAGTTTAGGGAGCATAGGGAATTCGTTATAGGGAGCAGAGCCAGTAGGGATTTCAGGGCTAGTAAAATGAGGTATTATTGGTAGCCGTTAGGGACTAATAAGATGTAGATTACTTAGTTCAACCAAGCATGTGTTATACATTTATACATACGTTATACATTTATACATACGTTATACATTTATACATACAATGGTTTGAATTCTCCTTAGGATAAAGGGTTAAAACTGTAATCGGATTTGCAGGCACTTTCTCCGGTATTGATTCCCCTTCAGGTTCCCCCATCACAGCAAAGCAGAATTTCTTTTTAATATTGTTTTATTCATACCGGAGAACTCATATAATCTCTTTGTCAATAACACATTATAAAAACTGAAAGATCTGAGCAGCACTTTTCAAAATGAAATAGTAATTTATTTTACACAGGTGCAGACTTGCCTCAAAGCATGATGTATGGACTCATATAGTTATCTCTTGCATATAACTCCCTCTGTTATCCCACAAAACCGTCCCTATAACACCTCCTACTGTTCTATTAATATCTCCCTATAACACCTCATACTGTTCTATTAATATCTCCCTATAACACCTCATACTGTTCTATTAATATCTCCCTATAACACCTCATACTGTTCTATTAATATCTCCCTATAACACCTCCGACTGCTCTATTAATATCTCCCTATAACACCTCATACTGTTCTATTAATATCTCCCTATAACACCTCCTACTGTTCTATTAATATCTCCCTATAACACCTCCTACTGTTCTATTAATATCTCCCTATAACACCTCCTACTGTTCTATTAATATCTCCCTATAACACCTCCTACTGTTCTATTAATATCTCCCTATAACACCTCCTACTGTTCTATTAATATCTCCCTATAACACCTCATACTGTTCTATTAATATCTCCCTATAACACCTCCTACTGTTCTATTAATATCTCCCTATAACACCTCCTACTGTTCTATTAATATCTCCCTATAACACCTCATACTGCTCTATTAGTATCTCCCTATAACACCTCCTACTGTTCTATTAATATCTCCCTATAACACCTCCTACTGTTCTATTAATATCTCCCTATAACACCTCCTACTGTTCTATTAATATCGCCCTATAACACCTCCTACTGTTCTATTAATATCTCCCTATAACACCTCCTACTGTTCTATTAATATCTCCCTATAACACCTCCTACTGTTCTATTAATATCTCCCTATAACACCTCCTACTGTTCTATTAATATCTCCCTATAACACCTCATACTGCTCTATTAGTATCTCCCTATAACACCTCCTACTGTTCTATTAATATCTCCCTATAACACCTCCTACTGTTCTATTAATATCTCCCTATAACACCTCCTACTGTTCTATTAATATCTCCCTATAACACCTCTTACTGTTCTATTAATATATCCCTCTAACACCTCATACTGTTCTATTAATATCTCCCTATAACACCTCCTATTGCTCTATTAATATCTCCCTATAACACCTCCTATTGCTCTATTAACATCTCCCTATAACACCTCCTATTGTTCTATTAATATCTCCCTGTAACACCTCCTATTGTTCTATTACTATCTCCCTATAACACATCTTTTTGCTCTATATAATATAACCCTATAAATCCACTTACTGCTCCATTTAACTTTCCTTATAACTAACTGTAAACCTCTATATAACCTTCACTATAACTCCAATTGCTCTATAATTATATTCTCATATTGCTCTTTATAATACAGTACAGATGGCCCTCGGTTTACAACGGTTCAATTTGCACCGTTTCAGAATAACAACCTTTTTTTCAGTCATGTGACTGCTATTGAAAAGCATTGAGAAGCAGTGCATTGATTAAAATAGCCAGTAGGTGGAGCTGTCCGCTTGTGTTGCAGAAAAGATATGTAAGTCAAGCAAGCTGAAATTAATCAGTTTAACCAGACCTGAGCTATTGAGCAGCTTGCAAAGGAACAAGATCTTCCTGTCTATAAATCAGTCCAGATTGGAATGCATAGAAAGAACTGTTTGCAGAAAAATGCAAGTAAAGTCTGTGTTGTGTGATAATTTTATTAGGTCTATAATGCTGTTTAGCAAATGTTTTTGTTCATTTAACTAAGTTTAATTATATATTCTGTGTTGTATGATTATTGTATTAGGTTTATAATGCTGTTTAGCATTTAAAGTCTTCATTTCAAAGCTTTAAAAATAATGTATTAGGTGTTACTTATGACAATTTTGAGAGGGGCCTGGAACCTAACTCCCTCACTTTCCATTGACTTACATTATAAACTGGGTTTCAATTTACAACGGTTTCGATTTACAACCATTCCTTCTGGAACCTAACCCCGGCGTAAACTGAGGGCTACCTGTATATCCATATAACTCCTCTTATTGCTCCATATCACCCTCCGTATAACTCCTATTGCTCTATTAATATCTTTATATAACACCTATTATACTACATAATATACCCTTATAATTGCTCCATATAATGCTCCCTATAACTCCTTCTATTGCTTCTTATAAACCTACATATAACACATCATATTGCTCCATATAACTCCCCTATAACTACTGCTATAGCTCCATATAACTTTGTATAACTTCCTCTGTACCTCCCTATAATTAATTCTATAGCTCCAAATAACCCCCCAATAACTCCTCCTATTGCTCCATATAACCCTCCCTATAACTCCTCATATTACTCCATATAACCCCCCCTATAACTCCTCATATTACTCCATATAACCCTCCCTATAACTCCTCCTATTGCTCCATATAACCCTCCCTATATCTCCTCCTATTGCTCTATATAACCCTCCCTATATCTCCTCCTATTGCTCCATATAACCCTCCCTATATCTCCTCCTATTGCTCCATATAACCCTCCCTATAACTCCTCCTATTGCTCCATATAACCCTCCCTATAACTCCTCCTATTGCTCCTTATAACCCTCCCTATAACTCCTCCTATTGTTCCATATAACCCTCCCTATAACTCCTCCTATTGCTCCAAATAACCCTCCCTATAACTCCTCCTATTGCTCCATATAACCCTCCCTATAACTCCTCATATTACTCCATATAACCCTCCCTATAACTCCTCCTATTGCTCCATATAACCCTCCCTATATCTCCTCCTATTGCTCTATATAACCCTCCCTATATCTCCTCCTATTGCTCCATATAACCCTTCCTATAACTCCTCCTATTGCTCCATATAACCCTCCCAATAACTCCTCCTATTGCTCCATATAACCCTCCCTATAACTCCTCCTATTGCTCCTTATAACCCTCCCTATAACTCCTCCTATTGCTCCATATAACCCTCCCTATAACTCCTCCTATTGCTCCATATAACCCTCCCTATATCTCCTCCTATTGCTCTATATAACCCTCCCTATATCTCCTCCTATTGCTCCATATAACCCTCCCAATAACTCCTCGTATTGCTCCATATAACCCTCCATATAACTCCTCCTATTTCACCATATAACCCTGCCTATAACTACTCCTATTTCACCATATAACCCTCCATATAACCCTCCCATTTCACCATATAACCCTCCCAATAACTCCTCCTATTTCACTATATAACCCGCCATATAACTCCTCCTATTTCACCATATAACCCTCCCTATAACTACTCCTATTTCACCATATAACCCTCCATATAACTCCTATTTCACCATATAACCCTCCCTATATCTCCTCCTATTTCACCATGTAACCCTCCCTATATCTCCTCCTATTTCACCATGTAACCCTCCCTATATCTCCTCCTATTGCATCATATATCTCTCCCTAAAACTCCTCCTATTGCTCCATATAACCTTCCCTATAACTCCTTGTATTGCTCCAAATAACCTTCCCTATAACTCCTTCTATTGCTCCATATAACACTCCCTATAATTCCTCTTAATTCCCCATATAACCCTCCCTATAACTCCTCCTATTGCTCTATATAATTCCTCTTATTTCCCCATATAACTCCTCCTATTGCTCCATATAACTCCTCTTATTTCACCATATAACCCTCCCTATAACTCCTTTGTTGTACCATATAACCCTCCCTATAACTCCTCCTATTGCTCCATAGAACCCTCCCTATAACTCCTCTTATTTCACCATATAACCCTTCCGATAAAACCACCTATTGTTTCATATAACTCTACATAATCTTTATCTTGCCCCATATAACCCTTCCTGTGATTCCTCCTATAGCTATATATAACCCTCACTATAACACCTATTGCTCTATATAACTCTCCCTGTAATCCCCCCTATTGCTCCACATAATCTGTCCAGATAACTACTCCATACAACCCCATCTGATAGCTCATCCATATATCACCTATTTCTATAACTCTTTATAATACTCTACTCCTCCTATTGTCCCATATACCCTCTAACTAAAAAGTAACTTTCTTCCACTCGCTGTCTATAAAAGGGTTAAGACTATCTGAAAATTGTCTGTTGTACATTTTTACGGTGTCATTTTATGGCAAGATGATAAATTGCTAACATAACTCTTCTACTTTTTCACATCATCTCATGCTAAAATCCAGCACTGGAAAATATGATTTTATAGGATATCAATATGAGGTGTAATAGAGAGGGCTACAAGGAGAGATGATAAATTATGTACACCTAAATCTTCCGCTTTACATCTAAAACTAATTACACAGTATACATTCTTCATACAATTTTAAAGAGGGTCATTTGACCCTTATTAAGTTTATTCTAAGGTATCCTGTGTAGAACATTCGAAAATTAATCCCCATCCACAAATAATTACAAATAATTTCCCCACATGGCTATGGAATTACTATTAAACAAAATTTGATGACCTGCAAAATAATCCTTTCAATGTTTATTGTTTCCTATTTTTTCATTCCTCATCACCAAGCTGTAAACACTTGGAGCCATATTTATCAAGCTTTGTATGAAGCTTGATGCTCCATAACCTGTCCGCCTGCTCTGAGGCGGCGGACATAAATCGACAAAAATCAACGCAATCAAATACGATTGGGTTGATTGACACAGCCTGCTAGCGGCCGATTGGCCCCGAATCTGTAGGGGGCGGTATGATAAATGCAGAGAGCGTATAAATATGCCTCTTGGTGCCTGAACAAATCCTATTCATACTTAGATCTTCCAAGCAACAAGGATGGCTACAAATAAAACCTAAGTTGATAATATAAACAGAAATTCCAAAAGATGAAGCCTAGCATCATGTTAGCAACTTCCTTGTAGCCACGCGTTTCATCACAGTATTAGTATTATCTAGTATTTACTAATACAGTTTAACACACTTTTTCTTCTGAATGCAATCATCTTAAACTTGCAGAGTATATATATATATATATATATATATATATATATACACACACACACACACACACACACACGGAGAAGCACACTCTCAGGAATGAACAACCAGTTCAATAACTTTTTTTATGGAGATTTATCACCCAGATGCAGCTTCTCTTTAGCCCAGTAATGCTTTTCAGAGAGTAGAAATATCCTGTTGTATATCAGTCTGATCCCGCCTATTATGCTCAGTCTAGCACCGAAATATCAGGCAATTCCTCTCTGAACAAGGAGCAAGGCAACCGCAGATGATCGTTTTGGCCTTCATTGGGCCTCATCAGTGAGGTGTAGCCATATTCCTCTAAACACACTGAGCAAGGAGTCCACTTCTGGTTGCCCTATTTTCCTTTTAAGGAACCATAAGAAACACACATACATAAATTGTGTACTGTTCCTGGGACAAGACTTAGCCAAACAGAGGAAAGGGATTTGTGACTAGTAATACATAACAAGCTAAAGATGGGTGCACAATGCAGGGCAGCAGCTTCTAAGGCTAATAAGATACTAGCACGCATTAAAAAAGGCATTGATGCAAGGGAGGAAAGCATAATTCTGTCACTATATCAATCCCTGGTAAGACCTCACCTTGAGTATGGAGTGCAGTTTTGGGGACCGATCGCAAAAGTATACACTTCTGAGTTAGGAAAAGTTTATAGATGGGCCAAAAAACTAATAAGGGGAATGGGGAATTTAAGCTTTGAGGGGAAGTTAGCCAAACTGGGTCTGTTTCTCTAATTAAAAAAAGGTTATTTAGAGGTGATATGATTTCTTTATATAAATATATTCAATGCCAATTGCGTATTGCGTTGCATACTATCATTAGAGCGTCACTTGTTATCTGGCTCTGTATGTGTACAATTGTGTTTATTTATATGTGAACTGGGCATGTGCAAATAGATTAGTATTAAAAAAAAATGTAAACAGCTAACCCAAATGGCAAAACAGAATATTCAGAATGTCTAAAATAATCAATTTCCTGTGAGGCTCACTGAATCCATTAGTGTTCATTTTATAAATATTCAATAATTATTGCATTAAATAAGTTGAATCCAATAGAAAACTTTTATGCATATTCAATAAGTTGAATGTGAATTGTGTCCAATAAATGTTTACATATTCAATAGTATCATCTGCAATTATTCAATACATGTTAATCCATTTTTGTGGTTTTAACTGCTTACTCTCAAGAAAGATATTTCATGATTCTACCAGACTTTTAATAATTCACTAGAGGCTCTTTAAAGGGACATTAAAGTCATAATTAGACATTCATGATTTAGACAGAAAATACAATTTTACTTCTATTATTTAATTTGCTTCATTCTCTTGATATCTTTTGATGAAATAATTATCTAGGAAAGTACAGGAGCACCAAAGAACCTAGGTTCTAGCTGCTGATTGGTGGCTGCATATATATACTGATTGTCATTGGCTCACTCATGTGTTCAGTTAGAAACCAGTAGTGCATTGCTGTTCCTTCAACAAATTATATCAAGAGAATTAAGCAAATTTGATAATAGAAGTAAACTGGAAAGTTATTTAAAATTGTATGTTCTACCTAAATCATGAAAGGACCAGTCAACACAGTAGATTTGCAAAATCAACAAATGCAAGATAACAAGACAATGCAATAGCACTTAGTCTGAATTTCAAATGAGTAGTAGATTTTTTTCTGACAATTTTAAAAGTTATGTCTTTTTCCACTCCCCCTGTACCATGTGACAGCCATCAGCCAATCACAAATGCATACACATACCATGTGACAGCCAACAGCCATTCACAAATGCATATATACGCTTATTCTGTGAATTCTTGCACATGCTCAGTAAGAGCTGGTGACTCAAAAAGTTTAAATATAAAAATACTGTACACTTTTTTTTTAATAGAATTAAATTGGAAAGTAGTTTAAAATTGCATGCTCTTTCTCAATAATGTAAGTTTAATTTTGCCTTGAGTGTCCCTTTAAAGAACATTTTTGGGTTTTAAGTCCCTTTAAATGGACATTAACCACTATAAATACTAAATAGAATAATATATCATTTTAATATTAATACATTTATTGCAATAATATTAATTAAAATGTATTATTATTATTATTATTATTATTATTATTATTATTATTATTATAGTAGTTGCTTATTGAAAATTCAAAGTATAAGGTTTTATTTTTAATAAAGCAATGGGTGTTGCCATTTTGGAACCTAGTTTTCCTTAAAGGGGCATGAAGCACAAATTGTTTCTTTTATTATTCATTATTATTATACTTTCCATTTTCTTTCTGTTATCTGGTTTGTTTTACTCTCTCTGTATCCTTTGTTTAAAAGTATACCTAGGTAGGCTTAGAAGCTACTGTTTGGTGCCTGCATATATATTCTTCTTGCCATTGCCATTGGTATTCAGCTAGCTCCCTGTAGTTCATTACTGCTCCTTTAACAAAAGCTACTAAGAGAATGAAGCAAATTAATTAATAGAAGTAAATTGGAAAATTGCATGCTCTATCTGAATCATGAGTTTGCAATCAATGGCTGATGCAGATCAAATTGGAGTGTTCTACCTAGGTAGAACAATAATGGCTGCCAGCATCTGCAGTATGCCTTGTCCTGATCCCACGCATGTGCAAAACTGATTGGATAGGAATATGCAGGCACGTCATGAACCTAGCGTCAGATGCAGACCAAGAGGCGTGGGAGCAGACATTTGAAGATGGAGACTGTGCCTTTACTGTCTATTGTGCATGCGATTGCCCACAGTTACTAATGCGCATGCGAGGATGGATGACATTGTGAATATGGGTGACTAGTTACTATGCAAATTATGCTAATTTTTGCTGCCTGCTATTGGCCGATGTGACTGCATGAATAATGAGTGGGTCCATCGTTTATTTTGGGGCGGTCGTTGGTGATGTTTTCATCCAAAATAAAAATATAATTATTTCATATATGCAAGCTTCGTTTAAAAAAAAAAAATGTGAGTTTAATTCTCTATTACTTAAACTAAATAATAATGTAATTCTTAAAGCTTTACAAAATAAAAGATTTCTAACCCTTTAAAGGGACATGAAACCCAAAATTTTTCTTTTGTGATTCAGATAGAGAATACAATTTTAAACAACTTTCCAATTACTTCTATTATTTAATTTGCTTCCATCTCTTGTTATCCTTTGCTGAAAGGTTTATCTAGGCAAGCTCAGGGGCAGCAGAGAACCTAGGTTCCAGCTGTTGATTGGTGCCTGCATATATGTATTGATTGAGATTGGCTCACCTGAGTGTTCAGTTAGAAACCAGTAGTGCATTGCTGCTCCTTCGACAAATGATTCCAAGAGAAAGAGAAAGATTATATAATAGAAGTAAATTAGAAAGTTGTTTAAAAACAGAATTTATGCTTACCTGATAAATTACTTTCTCCAACGGTGTGTCCGGTCCACGGCGTCATCCTTACTTGTGGGATATTCTCTTCCCCAACAGGAAATGGCAAAGAGCCCAGCAAAGCTGGTCATATGATCCCTCCTAGGCTCCGCCTACCCCAGTCATTCGACCGACGTACAGGAGGAAATATGCATAGGAGAAACCATATGATACCGTGGTGACTGTAGTTAGAGAAAATAATTCATCAGACCTGATTAAAAAAACCAGGGCGGGCCGTGGACCCGACACACCCTTTGAGAAAGTAATTTATCAGGTAAGCATAAATTCTGTTTTCTCCAACATAGGTGTGTCCGGTCCACGGCGTCATCCTTACTTGTGGGAACCAATACCAAAGCTTTAGGACACGGATGAAGGGAGGGAGCAAATCAGGTCACCTAAATGGAAGGCACCACGGTTTGCAAAACCTTTCTCCCAAAAATAGCCTCCGAAGAAGCAAAAGTATCAAATTTGTAAAATTTGGCAAAAGTGTGCAGAGAAGACCAAGTCGCTGCCTTACATATCTGGTCAACAGAAGCCTCGTTCTTGAAGGCCCATGTGGAAGCCACAGCCCTAGTGGAGTGAGCCGTGATTCTTTCAGGAGGCTGCCGTCCGGCAGTCTCATAAGCCAATCGGATAATGCTTTTAAGCCAAAAAGAAAGAGAGGTAGAAGTTGCTTTTTGACCTCTCCTTTTACCAGAATAAACAACAAACAAAGAAGAAGTTTGTCTGAAATCTTTAGTGGCCTCTAAATAGAATTTTAGAGCACAGACTACGTCCAAATTGTGTAACAAACGTTCCTTCTTTGAAACTGGATTCGGGCACAAAGAAGGTACAACTATCTCCTGGTTAATATTCTTGTTGGAAACAACTTTCGGAAGAAAACCAGGCTTAGTACGCAAAACCACCTTATCTGCATGGAACACCAGATAGGGTGGAGAACACTGCAGAGCAGATAACTCTGAAACTCTTCTAGCAGAAGAAATTGCAACCAAAAACAAAACTTTCCAAGATAATAACTTAATATCTACGGAATGTAAGGGTTCAAACGGAACCCCTTGAAGAACTGAAATAACTAGATTGAGACTCCAGGGAGGAGTCAAAGGTCTGTAAACAGGCTTGATTCTAACCAGAGCCTGAACAAACGCCTGAACGTCTGGCACAGCTGCCAGCCTTTTGTGAAGTAAAACAGATAACGCAGAAATCTGTCCCTTCAGAGAACTTGCAGATAATCCCTTCTCCAAACCCTCTTGTAGAAAGGATAAAATCCTAGGAATTTTTATCTTGTTCCATGGGAATCCTTTAGATTCACACCAATAGATATATTTTTTCCATATCTTATGGTAAATCTTTCTAGTTACAGGCTTTCTAGCCTGAATAAGAGTATCTATTACAGAATCTGAAAACCCACGCTTTGATAAAATCAAGCGTTCAATCTCCAAGCAGTCAGTTGGAGAGAAACCAGATTCGGATGTTCGAATGGACCTTGAACAAGAAGGTCCTGTCTCAAAGGTAGCTTCCATGGTGGAGCCGATGACATATTCACCAGGTCTGCATACCAAGTCCTGCGTGGCCACGCAGGAGCTATCAAGATCACCGAAGCCCTCTCCTGGTTGATCCTGGCTATCAGCCTGGGAATGAGAGGAAACGGTGGGAAAACATAAGCTAGGTTGAAGGTCCAAGGTGCTACTAGTGCATCTACTAGAGTCGCCTTGGGATCCCTGGATCTGGACCCGTAACAAGGAACCTTGAAGTTCTGGCGAGACGCCATCAGATCCATGTCTGGAATGCCCCATAATTGAGTTATTTGGGCAAAGATTTCCGGGTGGAGTTCCCACTCCCCCGGATGGAATGTCTGACGACTCAGAAAATCCGCTTCCCAATTTTCCACTCCTGGGATGTGGATTGCAGATAAGTGGCAGGAGTGATCCTCCGCCCATTGAATTATCTTGGTCACTTCCTCCATCGCCAGGGAACTCCTTGTTCCCCCCTGATGATTGATATAAGCAACTGTCGTCATGTTGTCTGATTGAAACCTTATGAATTTGGCCTTTGCTAGATGAGGCCAAGCTTTGAGAGCACTGAATATCGCTCTCAGTTCCAGAATGTTTATCGGGAGAAGAGATTCTTCCCGAGACCATAGACCCTGAGCTTTCAGGGGTTCCCAGACCGCGCCCCAGCCCACCAGACTGGCGTCGGTCGTGACAATGACCCACTCTGGTCTGCGGAAACTCATTCCCTGTGACAGATTGTCCAGGATTAGCCACCAACGGAGTGAATCTCTGGTCCTTTGATCTACTTGAATCGTCGGAGACAAGTCTGTATAATCCCCATTCCACTGTCTGAGCATGCACAGTTGTAATGGTCTTAGATGAATTCGTGCAAAAGGAACTATGTCCATTGCTGCAACCATCAATCCTATTACTTCCATGCACTGCGCTATGGAAGGACGAAGAACAGAATGAAGAACTTGACAAGAGCTTAGAAGTTTTGATTTTCTGACCTCTGTCAGAAAAATTCTAATTTCTAAGGAGTCTATTATTGTTCCCAAGAAGGGAACTCTTGTTGACAGGGAAAGATAACTTTTTTCTATGTTTACTTTCCATCCGTGAGATCTGAGAAAGGCTAGGACGATGTCCGTATGAGCCTTTGCCTTTGACAGAGACGACGCTTGAATCAGGATGTCGTCCAAGTACGGTACTACTGCAATGCCCCTTGGTCTTAGAACCGCTAGAAGGGACCCTAGTACCTTTGTGAAAATTCTCGGAGCAGTGGCTAACCCGAATGGAAGTGCCACAAACTGGTAATGCTTGTCCAGAAAAGCGAACCTTAGGAACTGATGATGTTCCTTGTGGATGGGAATATGGAGGTACGCATCCTTTAAATCCACCGTGGTCATGAATTGACCTTCCTGGATGGTAGGAAGGATCGTTCGAATGGTTTCCATTTTGAACGATGGGACCTTGAGAAATTTGTTTAGGATCTTGAGATCTAGAATTGGTCTGAACGTTCCCTCTTTTTTGGGAACTATGAACAGGTTGGAGTAAAACCCCATCCCTTGTTCTCTTATTGGAACTGGATGAATTACTCCCATCCTTAACAGGTCTTCTACACAATGTAAGAATGCCTGTCTTTTTATTTGGTTTGAAGATAATTGAGACCTGTGGAACCTTCCCCTTGGGGGTAGTTCCTTGAATTCCAGGAGATAACCTTGAGAAACTATTTCAAGTGCCCAAGGATCCTGAACATCTCTTGCCCAGGCCTGAGCAAAGAGAGAAAGTCTGCCCCCCACCAGATCCGGTCCCGGATCGGGGGCCATCCCTTCATGCTGTTTTGGTAGCAGTGGCAGGCTTCTTGGCCTGCTTACCCTTGTTCCAGCCTTGCATCGGTCTCCAGGCTGGTTTGGGTTGAGAAGTATTACCCTCTTGCTTAGAGGATGTAGAAGTAGAGGCTGGTCCGTTTCTGCAAAAGGGACGAAAATTAGGCTTATTTCTAGCCTTAAAAGACCTATCCTGAGGAAGGGCGTGGCCCTTTCCTCCGGTGATGTCTGAAATAATCTCTTTCAAATCGGGCCCAAACAGTGTTTTGCCCTTGAAAGGGATGTTAAGTAATTTTGTCTTGGAAGACACATCCGCTGACCAAGACTTCAGCCAGAGTGCTCTGCGCGCCACGATAGCAAACCCCGAATTTTTCGCCGCTAATCTCGCTAATTGCAAAGCGGCATCTAGAATAAAAGAGTTAGCCAATTTAAGTGCGTGAACTCTGCCCATAATCTCCTCATACGAAGATTCTTTATCGAGCGACTTTTCTAGTTCTTCGAACCAGAAACACGCTGCCGTAGTGACAGGAACAATGCATGAAATTGGTTGAAGAAGGTAACCTTGCTGAACAAACATTTTTTTAAGCAAACCCTCTAATTTTTTATCCATAGGATCTTTAAAAGCACAACTATCTTCTATGGGAATAGTAGTGCGTTTGTTTAGAGTAGAGACCGCCCCCTCGACCTTAGGGACTGTCTGCCATAAGTCCTTTCTGGGGTCGACTATAGGAAATAATTTCTTAAATATAGGGGGAGGCACAAAAGGTATGCCGGGCCTTTCCCATTCCTTGTTTACTATATCCGCCACCCGCTTGGGTATAGGAAAAACATCGGGGGGCACCGGAACCTCTAGGAACTTATCCATCTTACATAATTTCTCTGGAATGACCAAATTGTCACAATCATCCAGAGTAGATAAAACCTCCTTAAGCAGTGCGCGGAGATGTTCTAATTTAAATTTAAATGTTACAACATCAGGTTCAGCTTGTTGACCCTTTAAGAAAGTATATTGCAAAGTCTCTTTTTCTACACATAATTGAACATCAGATACTACTGGGATGATTAACACCCCCTGCTAGCGGCCGATTGGCCTCTAATGTGCAGGGGGCGGCATTGCACAAGCAGATCACAAGAAATGCTTGTGCAATGATAAATGCCGACAACGTATTTTGTCGGCATTTATTGATGTCCGCCCGCACAAATGTTAAATCGGTCCTTATGAAAGAATTGGTTAACATGGTCACGAAATTTAAAGCTTGGCTTTATGTGCTTGTCGGATTAGCGCTTGTGCAAACACTTTTTACTTTCAACTAATAATACACGTGCTACCCAACACGTGCAAAAAGCTTACTTCTAGTGAATTTAATGCGCAAGCTTGAGTGCTCCACTCGCAATCTAGCCAAATGCTAGTATAAAGTACATTGCGTATGGAGCTTGAAGCCCCGTGTTGAAGACCGCTGCTCCATAACCGCTCCGCCCTGCTCTGAGGAGGCGAACAGAGATCGTGTGAAATCAGCCCAATCGAATACGATCAGGTTGATTGACACCTCCTGCTAGCGGCCGATTGGGCGCAGCGTTGCACCAGCAGTTTACAAGAGCTGCTGGTGCAATGCTGAATGCGGAGTGTGTATTGCTCTCCGCATTCAGCGATGTCTGTCGGACATGATCCGCTGATCGGATCATGTCGGACAGACATTTCATTTCATAAATAGGCCCCAATGTGTTGCATTTACTTGTTAAAGCCAATTTAGGAAAGTCTACATAATGTAAATGTTTAGCTAAATTACATGTAAATGGGGTAAATGAATAATGAAAGCTTTTTGCAAAGTTGCTAAGTAAACATAATATTTTATATTAAAATCTCAAAGTATTCATTGTCCCTTTAATAAATATGATTGCTTTCTGATTTAATAAAATGTGACAAATATAGCTGAAATCACACTTTTTAACTATGAAATTTACACCTATAATTATCAGAATGTTCATTTACTGATTTCAGCATAGTGTTTAGATTATTTTTTTTAAAGGGCTATTTATAAAATGACTGATTGCTTTATATTTTATTTTTATTTCAATTCAAAATAATTTGACATCATAAAAGGAATAAAAGCTCAGTCTAAACTACCAAAGATAAAACAAAACAATAATATTAAATAACATGTAACAATACCATATAAAATAATACATTAGTATTTATTTTTATAAAAATATCTCTGTTAATCTCAAAAGTTAAAAATGAACAAAACCCTGCTGAGATTTAATAGTCTTTTCTAAGTTAAAATACTAAATAAATAAATAAATAAATAAAAGTAAATTAATAAAAGAGAACCAAGATTAGAAAAGAAAAAGAAAAAAAGAAAATAAATAAATCACATTTATCTTAAAGGGATATGAAACCAAAAACTGTTCTTTCATTATTTAAATAGAGAACAACTGTCTAATTTACAATTATCACATTTTCTTTGTTCTATTTGTATCATTTGTTGAAAAACAGGGATGTTTGCTTAGGAGACGGCCCATTTCTGGAGCACTTTATGGCAGCAGCTTTGCAATAAATGTTATACATATGCAAGAGCACTATTTCCTGCCATTTAGTGCTCCAGGCACGTACCTAGGTATCTCTTCAACAAAGAATACCATGGAAACTTTTTTTAAATTGTATGCTCTGTCTGAATCATAAAAGTACATTTTTGGGTTTCATATCCCTTTAATATCCCCCATTAAATTGTAATCAAATGTAAACATTCTAACTCCATTTATTGAGATTGTTAAGAAATAAAGTCCTTCATGAGGCAGGGTAAACAATTTAAAAAGTGGTGCACTGCTGTTCCTTAAACCCCTTCCTGCCAGGACATATTTGTCTACATTGGAACAAAATACTGATGTAAAAAAATAATCAAAAAGTGAAATCACGTGATCCCTCATGCAATCACCTGATTACAATGATGGAATTGAGTCAGGGGTGAGTGCCTATGATGCTAGACAAACCCTCCAGGCCATGATCCCAGTTAACAAGCGGCTATAGATTCAGGACAGCCAAACGGCTAGGAAGTTCCATGCCGTTCTAATGGCGCTAAAGCACAGCACAGTTAGGACGGCATGGAACGTCCTATTGGCAGTAAGGGGTTAACAAAGGATAAGAAAAGAATAATGCAATTTTGATAACAGAAGTAACTTTCATTTTCATCATACGCATTACACACACCCCCGCGCGTGCAAGTGACAAGCCTTTGTCACTTTGTCATGCAGAGGGATAACCTATATATGTATGTCAAGAAATTGACACCGTTATGACTAGCAACTGTTAGCTACAATTTGTTGCATTTATGATTTTTTGGTGCAAGCATTTTACGTTTGCTAACTTTTATTATTTTTTTACATTATACTGTACATTAACAAAGTATAACAAAAAAGAAAAGAATTTGGGTTATTTAAAAATGTCATGGTCAAATATTTGATTCCTAATATTTTTCTGCATAGACTGGAAGATGGTGCAAGGTGAAAAAAAAATATACAGGGCTACTTGAGCTTGTGCCCTGTCTAACACACTCTTCGAATACCCTCTCAATTGTAATCTGTTCCTCACGTGCTTGGGGGGGGCAGCTTTTGGCATGGAGAAGTGTAAATTTGGAGATTGGTTTTCTATATAAATCACTTGTTATCTGCCCATATCCCATGGCTGCGAGTGTGAGTTCCAAATAATTGATGGATGTATACACTTTTCCATGCCAAAAGCTGCCACCCCAAGCACAAACTGTTTGCGGTTGCAAAGGGGCAACTGATTAGAGTAAAACGAAATTGTACAAAGGAAGTCCCTTACAAAAAACTAATTAAAGATATGAGGAACAGATTACAATTGAGAGGGTATTCGAAGAGTGTGTTAGACACGGCACAAGCTCAAGTAGACAAATTTGATAGAAGTTTGTTACTGAAAGGTTCAAAAGAGGTCAAGAAAGGCAGGGATAGGAAATGTCAAGATCAAGTCACCTTTGTCACACAATTCAGTGAGGAATACAATGACATCTGTGGAATAGTAAAAAAAAAGCATTTCCAATTGCTAGCAGCGGATGATAAACTCACTGAATGTGTTGAGAGGGGCTTACCCTGCTCCTATAGGAAGAGCACGACGATAGGGAACTACTTGTCCCCTTAAGAACTACCTACTCTAACCCCTATGACACAAAGTTCCTGGCTCAGACATACGGGGATGTACAAGTGTGGGAAAACAAGATGCAGGCCTTGTGAATTTGGAATATCACCTGTCCACAATCAAACTTGGTGAGGCTACTACACCGCTGGTTAAACATTTAAAAAACACACACAATAAGAGTAACATTACTTTGAGGTGGCAAGCTATAGAATGGATTAAGAATCCAATTAGAGGTGGAGATAGGGACAAAATTCTAGGCAAACGTGAAATGTTCTGGGTTTTTAGACTCCAGACCAGGGTGCCTAGGGGGTCAGAGTATGATTTATTGGAAGTAACTATTGAAGATATTTTTTGCATTTGGGCACTGAATTATACTCTGACATGAGCCCTGACACCCCAGGGTGCCTGCTCCACTTTTTTACATAGGAGCTGTTAGTCTCCTCAGGGCTAAATTCTTTGGGGCATATTTACCAATGTGCGAGCAGACATGATACAAAGTAGCGTATCATGTCCAGTGCACATCGATAAATACCAACAGCATACGCTGTCGGCATTTATCATTGCACCAGCAGTTAGCAGGGGGTGTCAATCAACCCTGATCGTATTCTGTCCACCGCCTCAGAGCCGCTGCTATATAACTTCTGTTTCTGGCGAGCCTTAAACAAGGGGCCTCAAACTCCATACGGAGCTTGCTAAATATGCCCCTTTGTATGGAACCTAGAATGCATTCAAGATATGTTAAGCAATACACTTGTATATGAAGAAGAAAAATACAACACAATTTGATACAAGATTAGGTAATTAGATTCAACACGCAACTTATAACATTAAAGGGATATGAAACCCAATTTTTTTTCTTTCATGATTCAGATAGAGCAGGAAATTTTAAGCAACTTTCTAATTTACTCCTATTAACAATTTTTCTCAGTTTTCTTGGTATGTTTTGTTGAATAAGCAGAAATGCACTTCTAGTTGCTGACTGAACACATGTGTGAGCCAATGACAATCAGTATATATATCCATCCACCAATCAGCAACTAGAACCTAGATTCTTTGCTGCTCCTGATATTTTATAGATACACCTTTCAGCAAAGGATAAGAAGAGAAGAAAGCAAATTAATCAATAGAAGTAAATTGGAAAGTTGTTTAAAATTGTATTCTCTATCAAAATCATGAAAGAAAATGTTTGGGTTTTATGTCCCTTTAAGGCACGATCCTTTGCACTAATATATTAATGTACCTTACCAACATATATGTAAATATGTATGCGTGTACACATGGAAAAATGCAAATGTATATAATGTGTACCCAAAACCCTTCCTTCATACTCAGTTTATTCTCTCTGACTATAATACCCCTATGTTTCTTCCAGGGGAGACTATGATAATAAGATGTATGTATCCGATAGACTGAGACTGTAACACATTGAAACCCTATAGGTTCTATTTTTGGAACTTCCATTAGGTTAACACTAAAGTTTAGAAATAATGTACAGTAGCATTGATGAAAGTAGCCCCCAATAGGAGACACTGGTAATTTCCTTCCTTGAGGATATATACCATGTGTAACAGTAGCGACTTTATATCATATTGCTGATATATTCTGACATTATGTTCATACCGTAGCCTTTCAAGTTGAATATCCACTACTGTACCCCTATGAGAGGGACAGTTCCCCATATATATATGGATATACATATATTTACCTCTCTCTCTCTCTCTCTCTCTCTCTCTCTCTCTCTCTCTCTATATATATATATATATATATATATATATATATATAAACACAGCTATAGTAGGACCAAAATTACTTTTTATTTTTAAGTGCCATCTGTAAATACATATGGGAGAGTTTAGTGGAATAGTAAAGTAGGGTATAGGTTCTTATATAGTTAAATCTCCACAGGCGATAGAGTACAAGACGTTAAAATGAGACACGTAAATTGAACACAGGCATTGGTAGTTTTTACAACCAATGACAAAGAAGCTGTGCTTTTAAATGAGTGCCACAAATGAATTGAATCACCTATGATTACGAAACATGTCAGCATTGCATTTGTTATTTTATGTGCTTTTTGGGACCCCCATGGGTTTCTTTTATCCTATGCGGATTATAACAACATTTTGAATTTTACTTTTCCTTGGGACTACTTTACCTCTAAACTCTTGAAATTGGACCAGGGACCTAAGGCAAAGGGAAGCTCGCCATTCCTCCACTCTATACTACTGCAGATCCGTCCAGGAGTAAGTCTACACGGGTTGGCTTGGGCCGGTCAGGTGCTCGGACACACCCAGCCATACAGGAACTGGACACGGCTACTAGCAGGAGCATTTGTTGCAAGCAAACGAGACCCCAGCGTGACAGCTACCATGCAAAAGTTTAGGCACCCCTGACAATTTCCTTGATTTTCATTTTTAAATAATTGGGTGTTTGGATCAGCAGTTTAATTTTGATCTATCAAATAACTGAAGGACACAGTAATATTTCAGTAGTGAAATGAGGTTTATTGGATTAACAGAAAATGTGCAATATGCATTAAAATGAAATTAGACAGGTGCATAAATGTGGGCACCCTTGTCATTTTGTTGATTTAAATACCTGTAACTACCTAGCACTGATTAATTGGAACACACAATTGGTTTGGTGAGCCCATTAAGCCTTGAACTTCATAGACAGGTGCATCCAATCATGAGAAAAGGTATTTGAGGTGGCCAATTGCAAGTTGTTCTCTTTGACTCTCCTCTGAAGAGTGGCAACATGGGGGCCTCAAAACAACTCTCAAATGACCTGAAAACAAAGATTGTCCAACATTGTGGTTTAGGGGAAGGCTGCAAAAAGCTATAGCAGAGATGTTGCACACAGGGGTAATGCTAAACAGCATTATAAACCCCAAAAAATAATCACAACACAGACTTCACTTGCATTTTTCTGCAAACAGTTCTTTCTATGCATTCCAATCTGGACGGAGTTATAGACAGGAAGATCTTGTTCCTTTGAAATCTGCTCGATAGCTCAGGTCTGGTTAATCAGCTTGCTTGGCTTTGCTGCAACACAAGCGGACAGCTCCACCTACTATTTATTTTAATAAATGCACTGCTTCTCAATGCTTTTCAATAGCAGTCACATGACTGGGGAAAAGGTTGTTATTCTGAAACAGTGTAAATTGAACCGTTGTAAAATGAGGGCCACCTGTATATATATATATATATATATATATATATATATATATATATATATATATATATATATATATATATATAAGTTCAAAGTAGACAAGCACTCCAGAAATCCAATCTCCAGTGCCCAGGGTGCAACAGATAGGCAAATAGAAAATAAACAAGAGTGCACTCGCCAGGACTTTTCAGAATTTTATTCCAAATATGTATATATATACACACACACAGGGCTCAAACATTTTGTAATATTGTTTTTCTTTTATACCAGAATAAATTAAATAATGCTACATACAGTAATAAATTAACACAAATAAGTTCATAGCAGTTAGAAACATCAACTAGAGGTTCTGGGGAAGACAACAGCTAAATAGAAAAAGGAAGTTATTGAACATAGAGAGTGCAGAGAGTGTTGACAGTCATGGAAGGTCATAGCAGACCTGAAGATTTTTTTAAATAATTATCCTCTCCCTTCTCTCTCTTAAAGGGACACTGACCCCAATTTATTTCTTTTGTGATTCAGATAGATTAGCAATTTTAAGCAACTTTCTAATGTACTCCTATTATCATATTTTCTTCGTTTTCTTGCTATCTTTATTTGAAAAAGAAGGCATCTAAGCTTTTTTTTTTTGGTTCAGGACTCTGGAAAGCACTTTTTTATTGGTGGATGAATTTATCCACCAATCAGCAAGGACAATCCAGGTTATTCACCAAAAATGGGCCGGCATCTAAACTTGCATTCCTGCATTTCAAATAAACATACCAAGAGAATGAAGAAAATTTGATAATAGGAGTAAATTAGAAAGTTGCTTAAAATGTCATGCTCTATCTGAATGACGAAAGACAAAATTTGGGTTTAGTGTCCCATTAACTATCTGTCTCAACTCGTTCCTCTCTGCAATCTCTCTCTTTACCCTATCCCTTTCTCTCTCTTCTATCCATCTGCTCTTTACACTCTATCTTTCATCGCTTCACTCTTTTCTTCTCCAATCTCTCTTCTTCTCCACTTTCACTTCTACACTGTAATCTCTTTCTCTCTCTGCCCTGTTTACCCTCTCAGAAGTAACAGTTTAAACACTAATGGGGTCCCTGCAGCCCTAGAGAAATAACATATCCTTGCACTCTCATAGCTATATAATATCCCTTTAGATAATAGTTTTAGCCATAGCCCAAAATGTGTTTGTCAGTGCTGCAATAGGAATGCACATTCTGCAAATACAATGTGAAAACTCTGCTACTTACAACAAGCCACCAGACTCAACATTCACTGCATTTACTAACCAAATGTCACTCGCAACAGTTTTTGAGCCCTGTATTTATTTTTTATTTTATGTATATATTTGTGCTTATCCGGCCCTTATTTACATATATATATATATATATATATATATATATATATATATAGATAGATAGATAGATAGATAGATAGATAGATAGATGGTCTGATGAATTGGAGTGCTTGATCCCCGAAACGTCACTGTTGGAATAAAGTATTCACTTTGAAAAAGTCCACTGAGTGAGGATCTTCAGTGCTGTGTATGTGTATATATATATATATATATATATATATATATATATATATATATATACCGTATGTTTGTGTAAATATATATACACACACACATATATACAGTATGTTTGTTTAAATATATATACACACACACACACTGTTTTACATTTCAAATGATTTATCAATATGTGTTTAATAGAAGCCTGTGTGCTGCATTGAGGAAATTAGTTTGCTGTATGTATGCTGATACCAGCTGACAACTGATGTTACCATCTGAACGCTCATCTACATGTTCTATTGAATGAGGGTAGAAGGTCGACAGGAGACGTGATGTTAACATCACATAGAGTTATGGAAATTAAGATTTTATTCGTTGGCACAAATTTATACACCGTGAATGTTTCAACAAATTATTTTCTATTCTCTCTAAATATTTATGACATTTATTGTAAGGGAAATTATACAGCCATATACAGCATTCTATTTATTTATATAATGTCTCTCTGAGCCCTCTTCTTGCTATATAACATCCTTTCTTATATCTCATCCAATTGTTCCACATAACATATGCCTATAAACCTTTTATCTTGCTCCGTAAATTGCTATGACTTTCTTTACTGCTTAATAAGGCCACTCATTCTAACTACTCTTATTGTTCCATATACCCCTCCATATGCACCTAATAACCATTCATATTTTTCACATATATTGCTCCATATATTCCGCTCTATAATTTCCCACATTGCACCATATAACCCACCCTATAACTCATCCAATTGCTCCATATAACCCTCCCTATAACTCCTCCTATTCTTCTATATAACCCTTCCTATAACTCCTCCTATTGCTCCATATAACTCTCCCTATAACTCCTCATATTGCACCATATAACCCTCTCAATAACTCCTCCTATTGCTCCATACTCATATCACGTCCCTGAATCAGAAAGTGGATTTCCTGGCACATGGATTAACAGCAGTTCAGGCTTAAATCCGGGCCTTTAAGGGAATTATTAAGGATCTCGCACCTGCAAGGACAATAGAGTCTCCTGAACCCACTTTGCATCATCCAACTCCATTCTCTAGAATTGAAAGTGAATTTAGCTTGTCTCCTCACGTTTTCTCTAAAGCTTGTCTCCTCACGTTTTCTCTAAAGCTTGTCTCCTCACGTTTTCTCTAAAGCCGAGAACTTACAGCACAGATAAAATAAAAGTCTGCACTGTCATCTCTTACCTGCAGGGGGAACCCAGAGTTTGGGTCAATTGTTTTTCTTGAAAAGAATGACCCCATTCTAAACTCTTTGGATGATTTCTTTTTGGCTATGGCCACATTATTTGAAGACTCAAACAAGTAGTTAACAGCAGAAAACACACTACGTGCACTCAAGCAAGGAAAAAAGTCAGTTGAGGATTATGTTGCTGACTTCCAAATGTGGTCCACAGATTCAGAGTGGAACCAATTGAGTCAAAGGAACCAGTTCCGTCTTTGTTTATCCGAACATCTCAAAGATGAGTTGGCCCATATAGGGATGCCCGATACACTTGAACTTCTGGTAAAAGCTTGCATCACACTAGATCGCAGATACAGGGAAAGTCAGAGAAGTTTCATCCCCATCTCCTCCCAAAAGGACACTCTGTGTATGCTACCGAAAAAAACTTACAACAAGTTACACCTATGGAAATAGGAGCCATTAAAGGTCCCCTATCCCAGGAGGAAAAGACACAAAGAAAATTGGCAAACCTGTGCCTTTACTGTGCCAGTTCTGAAAATATAGTCTCATCATGTCCTAGTCTTCTACGTCAAAAGAAGGGTAAGACCACTGCAATTCTACAATCTAATGCTTTAAATATTGCATCACATTGCTCACTACCTTTATCTTTGCAGTCAGATCGACAAGTGATCCAGGCAAAAGCAATGATTGATTTAGGAGCATATGGAATCTTCAGTGATGTCAATCTAACTAAGTTAAATAAAATTCCCTGTGTGCTGAAACATACTCCTGTCCATGTGAGAGTTATTGATGGCTCCAGTTTCTTAAAGGGTCCTATCATTCACCACACAGTACCCATACTAGTTACCACTACCTCTAGACATGTTGAATACTTATCATTTGACGTCATCCACTCCTCTATTCATCCAATAATCTTAGGCCATTCCTGGCTACAGAAACATAATCCTCATATTGATTGGATACTGAACAACATATCTTTTCAATCCCTGTATTGTCTCTCAACTTGTCATACTCATATCACTATTAATAATCTTTCAACACCTATTCCGTCCGAATATGCAGACCTCAGTGACGTACTTGACCTAAAAGAAGCTGAGACACTTCCCCCCACATCGTTCCTATAACTGACTCATAGACATTTTACAGGGCGCAAAAGTCCCTTTTGGCAAAATTTACCCCCTATCTCAGTCCAAATTAAAACACCTTTGTCAATATCTGGATGATATATAAAAAAATAAATGTTAAGTTGTAATATCACAAAAAACTATATAACCAACAAAGAAAAAATGTGATAAAGCACTGGTAAGGATATATGATCTTCAGGAATCCAGAAGTTAAAATCCTTGGAAGCAAAGGAAATAACAACAAATAGAGAAGATCCTAGAAGGAATAAAACCCTCTCTTCCAGACAGGTTTGATGGTCCTTATTCTTTCATAGGTTTGATTTCCTCATCACCTATAGGCCGGGGGGGGGGGGGGGGGGGGAATATTAAGACAGATTTACTCTCAAGACTGCATGAAAACTCTTCTGCAGTGGATAATCCTACCAACATAGTACCCCTACATAAAATCATAGGCCTAGCTACTACCTTAGATTGTGAAATCTTACAAGCCTTAAATTCTGACACACAGATACCAAAGTAAAAACTCATCAGAAAATCTTCTGGACTCTAATTACAATATAGATCGGCTTTACATCCCCCAATCTTTATGTGATTAAATGCTTCATCACTTCCATGACTCACCTCTCTGAGGACATCCAGTAATCTCCAAGACCTTAAACCATAACAAAAGATATTTCTGGTGGCCTAAATTAGACAAGATACAACACTATATTCATAGTCATTGACCATTTGACTAAACTTGCACATTTCATCCCTCTCAAACAGTTACCCACAGCAATAAAGACTGCCAAAGTCTTTATACATCATATGGTTAAGCTACACGGTCTACCAACTACAATTTTAACTGATAGAGGATCTCAATTCCCCTCCAGATTCTGGAAACAACTGTGCCATATTTTACAAATCGACAGACTCTCAAGTGCCTATCATCCTCAGACAAATGGGCTCCCAAGAAAGAATTAACCAAAAAATTGAGCAATATCTGCGTTGTTACACTTCTCATCTCCACGACGACTCGGTCAAAAAACTCCCAATGGCTGAATTTGCCTATAATAATTCTACAAGTAGCTCCACAAAAACTTCACCATTCTTCACCACATGAAGTACTATGTTACTATGTTACATATAGTTATCACCCTAACATTTTACATCCATTTACTGTTTCAAATTCTTCACCAACCGCCAATTCTCCAAAAACATAACGGAGTCAATAGAGTTGTTAAAAACTCATTTGTCTGAGGCTAAATCCAAACAGAAATGTTATTATGACAAACTCCACACTCCAGCTCCTAAGTAGGAAGTCGGAGATCTTGTGTGGCTTTCAACCAGAAATTTTACGATTGAAGGTACTTTCAAGAAAATTGGGTAACCAATTTCTTGGTCCATTCCCTGTCCAACAACTTATAGCCTCCTTTGGATTCCAGTACCACTTGTATGCTGATGATACCCAAATCTATCTTCCCTCTCCCGATATCTCTCCCTCTTTACTCAACTAGATTTCTGACTGCCTTTCTGCAATTTCATCTTGGATGTCTTCACACTACCTCCAACTCAATCTGTACACAACTGAGCTGTTTCTTATCCCCCCCTCTTCGAGACATCCAACACCTGATATTTCTCTGATGGTTGGAGACTCTATTCTCAACACCTCACCCCAGGTCCGCTGTCTTGGGGTCACACTAGACTCAGAACTCACATTCAACCCACATATACAAGCGCTTACCAAATCCTGCCGTTCACACCTACGCAACATTTCCAGAATTCGTCCCTTCCTTACTCAAAAAACTACAAAAATACTTATTCATTCCCTCATTTTGTCACGCATTGATTATTGAAATCTACTCCTAAATGGCCTTACAAAACACTGCCTCTCCTCCCTCCAATCTATTATGAATGCTTCTGCTAGACTCATGCACCTAATGTCGCCGATCTACATCAGCTGCTCCGCTCTGCCAGTCTCTACACTGGCTCCCCATACACTCCAGAATACAATTTAAAGTATTAACCCTAACTTACAAAGCACTCAACAGTCTAACTCCCAACTATATTTCCTCTCTCATCATGAAATATTCTCCATCCCGTCCTCTTCAATCAACCTCTGACCTATGTCTCTACACTCCTGTTATCTCTACGTCCCACTCCCGCCTCCAAGACTTTACATGTGCTGCTCCTGTCCTCTGGAACTCTCTACCCCACTCCATAAGACTGTCTCCAACCTTATATAGTTTCAGACGCTCCTTAAAAACTCACCTATTCAGAGAGGCTTACCATCTCTCCTCCATCCCTCATCCGAACCAAACTAATACATGTACATGAACTGCCTGACTCACTGCTGCAAATACAACCGATGTAACAAGCTACCCCAATCTTATGTCTCTGCACCCTTAACCTATAGACTGTGAGCTCTCCGGAGCAGGGCCCTCTTCTTCCTGTAGTAGATTTGTTTAGTTTTGTTATGTTTTGTATTTTGTCACAAATCTTTTTCATTGTATACCCCTATCATTGTACCCAGCGCTACTGAATTTGGCGGCACTTTACAAATAAATGATAATAATAATAATAATTAATGAAAATGCTATAAGACTCTCTCTCCCTCCTTCTATTAAGGTCCACCCAACATTTCATGTCCCTCTGCTCAAACCCTACCACAAATCTACAGATACTAGCCATCAAACCACTATTCTACTCGATGACCAGTTGGAGTATGAGGTACAGCGAATACTCGATTCCAGGCTGAGACATAATAGCTTGGAGTACCTTGTCCACTGGTGAGGATATGGACCTGAAGAGGATTCCTGGATCCCACATGATGACATTGACGCCCCTCGACTTGTCTCAGCCTTCCACAGACGTCATCCTACGAAACCTAGATTGGAACCTTCTTTGGGGTATTCCTGAAGGGGGGATACTGTCATATCAGGCTCTCTACCTGTACCTTTAATCCTGATACTTGGCCCCTTTTTCACACACGCCTATAAAACAGCAAGTCTATCTATCAGTCTTTGCTTGAAATGTCACAAAGTCTAGAGGAAGGCAGTTCTACTTCCATCCTCTTGCTTCAGCAGAGTATCTAGCCTCACTATTACATTTACTCAATATTGCAGTCTACTTTCTACTTCTGAACCAAATCCCCTCAACCTTGATCCCGCTCTTCTAAGCCAGTACTAGCCATCACCGTGAGTGGAAACCAACTTCCGGCTCTCTGATCGACATCTGTTTTGGACTGTCTCACTGTCTGCTCCGCCTCCAGCACCACTACCAACGGATCTCTACTGTGACGGGTATAGACAGAATACCTTCCAGCAGCGCCAAGCAGCAGTCTTGGTTCAGGTCTATCTCCCACCTCTACTTACAGACACAATACCGGATTGGACACATCTCCTAAACTACATTCAGAGCAGGTATCTTATAACATTTGTCTTCTCTCTCCATTTCACAGACAGCCTATTCAGTATTCTGAAAATATTGCACTCCTTAAAACAGCTGATCTCTGTTTCCGCAGTTCACGCTACCAACAAAAACAAACTCAGATCGGTGCGATACTACTGTGTAGCTTAATTCCTGATTGTCAGTATTGCAAATGTATCTTATCACAGCTGTCCTCAGTTGCTTGCAGCGTATCCAGCCTTCTAATTAACACAGGTCTATAAATTTTATGAACTCTTTCATTTATCCTGTGTTCCTGAATATCACTATTACAAGCCTCAAACATCAAGGGAAGAGTGCTTATGCTAACTATAATGCGTATTAAGCACAAATCTCTATCATACTGCTATATTAGTACACATTTTCAGCGTAGCTCATCTATTCTGCCCTGAAGTTTACTATCAGCTACATTCACAACTTAGTCAAAATTCAACATTCTCAGTCTCAGAAAAAGACACATTTAGTCTAAGTTAATATCCAACACATCTTACTAAACTGAAGCAGTTTTAGTGTTGCACCTACATTTATTCCTTATTGTCTCCACCCTTTCCAAAATTATCTTTGCTGGTACCTACTCTTTTGTGACTCTCTACATCACTTTTGGTTACTTAGTCTCACTGTTCCTGCAACTACAAAAAAAAAATGTTTTCGTTCTCTTGCTATGTTTATTTGAAAAAGCAGGAATGTAGGCTTAAGAGCAAGCCCATTTTTAATTCAGTACCCTGAGTAGCGCTTGATGATTGGTGGCTAAATGTAGAAAGACCCGTGGATTGGAAGTCTGGTAGCAAGTAAAGGAGTCAACTATTAGGGGAGTTGTGCCCTGTTCTTTTGCTGAGACAGTCATTTGTCCCGATTTGCAGATACTGTATGTCCCTAAGTCACATCCACAGAGAACCCAGTCACACCATAAACTGTCTGTACATGTCCTCTGACCATCCAGATAAGCCCATGATCCTGCTCACTATCCACCTGGGCCCCCTTCCAAACAAGGCCCCACCCTCAACCGCCTGAATCCCTAATACCTAGCCACAAATTTTGGGGGACATATGATAGTGGATAATTGCTTATTTACAGTACAAAGCATATATGAAAATAATTATAATCATGCTTTAAACCAAACTATTATATATCTGATTTTTCACAGTTACAAAGATGTCACTTTTTAATACTTTACAAGACCTTCCTTATTAAAAAAATCTTTATACATAAATACCTTAAAAAAAATTATGAACAACTGTAAATATTTCAGATTTTAACTGTGTAAACAAAAATGAAAATGTTTAATGTGGATAATAAATGGGGAATCTATAATACTATAAGTCCAACACGATGTTGATAATTGGACATTTTTCAGCCGTCTCACCTGCTAATAAATCCAAACTAGTTTTCATATTTAGCTGCATGATATAATTTTCATGATCCCTTTCAAACTGTTTATCATCACCATTCTAATTGGAACTTGTGTATATTTGTGAATACGCCACAGGAAAATAATGTCCGTGCTATATGTACGCCCATAACAGCTGACAGTTGATGTTAACATCTGAACACTGATCTACATATTCTTAGGAAGGAGTCAATGAGGTTGACGTAAGACTTGACGTTAACATCACATGTAATTATGGAAAAGAGGCTTCTTTTTACTGGTACAAACTTGGACTCAGCATGTGTTATATAGCATTAATCTCTAGGCTGTCAAAACTACTAAAACTCTTACTATCAGTGCAAATGTTATATCTATACTTCTTATGTCATTCTCTAGAACATGTATCTTTATCTCCCATATTGCTCCCTGTAACTCATCCTATTGTCCCATATAATTCCTCAAATTGCTCCATATAACCCTCCCTATAACTCATCCTATTGCTCCTTAAAACGATCCATGTAACTCATCCTATTGCTCCTTAAAACACATCATATAACTCCTACTATATCTCCATATAACCCTCCCTATAACTCATCCTATTGCTCCTTAAAACCATCCATGTAACTCATCCTATTGCTCCTTAAAACACATCATATAACTCCTACTATATCTCCATATAACCCTCCCTATAATGACTCCCATTGCTTCATTTAAAGGAACAGTCTAGTAAAAAATAAACTTTAATGATTCAGATAGGGCATGTCATTTTTAACAACTTTCCAATTAACTATTACCATCAATTTTGCTTTGTTCTCTTTTTATTCTTAATTGAAAGCTAAACATAGGTAGGCTCATATGCTAATTTCTAAGACCTGGCAGGCCGCCTCTAATCTGAATACATTTTGATATTTTTTCACAACTAGAGGGCGTTAGATCATGTGTGCCATATAGATACGATTATGCTTACGCCCATGGAGTTTCCTAGGAGTCAGCACTGATGGGCTAAAATGCAAGTCTGTCAAAAGAACTGAAATAAGGGGCAGTCTGCAGAGGCTTAGATACAAGGTAATCACATAGGTAAAAAGTATATTAATATATTTGTGTTGGTTATGCAAAACTGAAGAATGGGTAATTAAGGGATTATCTGTCTTTTTAAACAATAAAAATTCTGGTATAGACTGTCCCTTTAAACCCGCTCCATATATCCCCTTTCTATAATTATATTATTCCATATAAACCCCTTCTTTATTCTTATTCTGGCCCATAGTTTCCACATAACCTTTCCCCCTAATAAACCATATTTCTTAATATATCACCCTATACCTCAGCCTTTTGCTATATTGAAAGGGACATAAATCACCAAACTTTTCTAAAGTCATATAATAAATTTACCTACCAGCTTCATTTGAAGATTTTCTGAATATATTAACCCCTTTGCTGCAACTGCTTTTCAATGGCCAAAGACAACCACATGCTTTATTTGGGGGAGTTAATTTGTACTTTTGAAACCAGAGAAGTAAGGTTTGTCACGGACATGTTGTTGTTTGCAAAACTTGCATTGTGTTATAATATTACTCTTTTGAACCCAATTAGGGTTATGAAGGCTTGAGAGCTCTGCAATGTGCACTTCCAGTTCCTAGAATTAGAAAACTAGAAATTTTCAGAGTTAAGTTAAAGAATAATAAAGTAAAAATGAAACAATATTGCAAAGCTTTTTTTACTAAACAACTAAACATTTTATTATTTTATTAAAATCTCCTTTTTAATTAAAATCTCAAAAACCCATATTTCTAAACATGCATATGAAAATATAGGTGAATGTAAGACGCTATACACAGAAAGCAGCGTAATATGATTTAGATTGGCTGCAAGATTTAATTTTTAAAGTGCGCCCCCTATTCGCTGCTACCTTCTACCTACGGAACAAAGTGTCCCTATCCATCAAGCTCCATTACTTTTAATAGGAGCCATCTCGCCACTTGCAGGGACTGCCCCCTTTTTTAGGATCATTCCACTAGGGCAGCCTCTGCAAAAGTTGGTGAGAAAAACTAGGTTTGATCTGGCGAGGTTTAGATCATCATTAGACCACTGCTTCCTAACCTATATGCTAGCTCTGAGCTGGCGGTTCCTAATCACCTTGAACTAGTCCGATCAGGTCTGTCAAAAGCCCCTGCTTGAGTATAATTGGCCACAAGCAAGAAGGGCGGTTTTTAAATACAGGCAGCATATTGTTTGCCCTCTAGTTGAGAAGTTGAGCGGAAAGGTTCGCTGGAGAGAACCTTGTCCGTCCGATATTTGTTAAATGTCGCCCATATTGTAACGTATTGTGGATATATTGCATGTTGTGTTTTAGGGACATACAATTTTGTCCTTTGCTCTTTTTTCCTGAAATTTATGGAAAAAAACTATACTTGTGCACAGTTATAAAATCCTTGTATATAAAACAAAAAAGTGCAGAATTCAAGACATCCATAAAGATATGCGGGCCGAATTATCAAGCTCTGAATGGAGCTTGATGCCCCTGTTTCCGCTGAAACAGAAGTCATGAAGCAGCGGTCTAGAAGACTGCTGCTCCATGACTTGTCCGCCTGCAGCGGACAGAAATCCACCCGATCAGATACGATCGGGTTGATTGACACCCCCTGCTAGTGGCCGATGGGCCGCAAATCTGCAGGGGTCGGCATTGCACAAGCAGTTTACAATAACTGGTAGTGCAATGATAAATGCCGACAGCTTATGCTGTCGGCATTTATCGATGTGCGGTGGACATGATACGCTACATTGTATCATGTCCGCTCACACTATGATAAATTGGCCACGTGGAGTAGAGGTACTGAATACCACAATTTATGAGGCTAGGAAACTTTCTTGTGCAGACTGCAATTCTCAACAGCAGAAGATTATACCTTGGCTGAGATATTAGTTTAAATAACAAACAGTGAGGTAGGAAATGGCAAGACAAGAGGTCTCGGTTAAAAACAGTTATTTGAAACACACATGGTTTGTATTATTTAAATCA
>NC_069505.1:528158566-528176066 GCF_027579735.1 Bombina bombina | reverse complement strand
TGATGTCTCGATATTGAGGCATCACTGCAATACCTTTTTAGGCACACCGATTTAGGCACACCGATGCAGAAAGGGCTACTCTGTGGCCCTCTCTGCATCAGCCAGCGATGGTGCCGATCTTTGGTGGGTGGAAGCAGTTGCAGGGAGGCGGGTGGGCAGCCCATCGCTGGGGAACTTCCTCCCGGCCAGCTTAAGTAAATGCCGGGAGCGTGCACGGGAGGTGAGGGGAGGGTGCGCATACGCGCGATCTAGAAGCTTTTAAAAAATCAAAGTGTGGGAGAGAGTGCTGGGAGAGGGTGGTGGGTGGCAGAGGAGGGGGGGGAATACTTTTTAAAAGTGATCTGGGAGGGGGAGGGTATGGAGGAAGGCAGCTACACTACAGAAAAAGTGAGGGTTTTTTTTAAAAAAAGAGGCTATTTTATTGCAAAGTGGGTACTGGCAGACAACTGCCAGTACCCAAAATGGTGACGAATAGTTAGTGGGGGGAGGGTTAGAGAGCTCTTTGGGGGGGATCAGGGAGGTTGGTGGCTAAGAGGTGGTCCTACACAGCAGAATATGATATTAATATTTTTTTTAAATAATAAAAAAAAAAAAAAAAAAAACTTTTATTTTAGTACTGGCAGACTTTCTGCCAGTACTTAAGATGGCGGGGACAATTGTGGGGTGGGGGAGGAAAGAGAGCTGTTTGGGAGGGATCATGGGGTGGGATGTGTCAGGTGGGAGGCTGATCTCTACACTAAAGTTAAAATTAACCCTTCAAGCTCCCTACAAGCTACCTAATTAACCCTGTTACTGCTGGGCATAATACAAGTGTGGTGCGCAGCAGCATTTAGTGACCTTCTAATTACAAAAAAGCAACGCCAAAGCCATATATGTCTGCTATTTCTGAACAAAGAGGATCCCAGATAAGCATCTACAACCATTTATGCCATAATTGCAGAAGCTGTTTGTAAATAATTTCAGCGAGAAACCCAAAGTTAGTGAAAAAGTGAACATTTTTTTTATTCAATCGCATTTGGCAGTGAAACGGTGGCATGAAATATACCAAAATGGGCCTAGATCAATACTTTGGGTCTACTAAAAAAATATATATATATATATTTATTTATATATATATATATATATATATATATATATATATACACATGTCAAGGGATATTCAGGGATTCCTGACAGATATCAGTGTTCCAATGTAACTATTGCTAATAAAAAAAATGGTTTGAAACAGCAAAGTGCTACTTGTACTTATTGCCCTATAAGCTGCAAAAAAATCAAAGAACATGTAAACATTGGGTATTTCTAAACTCAGGATAAAATTTAGAAACTGTGCAACAGATTTTGGGGGTCAAAGTTAGAATAAGTGTGGGTTTTTCCATTTTTTTCATCATATTTTATAAAACAAATTATGGTAAATTATAAGATATGATGAAAATAATGGTATCTTTAGAAAATTCCATTTAATGGTGAGAAAAACTGCATATAATATGTGTGGGTACAGTAAATGAGTAAGAGGAAAATTACAGCTAAACACAAACCCTGAAGAAATGTAAAAATAGCCCTGGTCCTTAAGGGAAAGAAATTGAAAAATGGCCTTGTCTTAAGGGATTAAAATGACATGCCCTTTCTGAATCATGAAAGTTTAATTTTGACTAGACTGTCCTTTTAACAACATAGAGAAGGGCTTCCATCTTACATTATATTTATATATATTCAGCACCCTGGACAGAGGTCACAATACAGCACAAAACACCAAGCTACTCAGCACCATGTAGCCTCAATCTTACACTATGTATATTCAGCACCCTGGACAGAGGTCACAATACAGCACCAAAAAACAAGCTATTCAGTACCATGGACAGAGGCCTCAATCTAACAATAAAGTCAGCACTATGAACAGAGCCTTCCATCTAAGAATATATATTCAGCACCATGGACAGATGCCTCAATCTAACAATATAGTCAGCACTATGGACAGAGCCTTCCATCTAAGAATACATATTCAGCACCATGGACAGATGCCTCAATCTAACAATGTGTATATTCAGCAACCTCGACAGAGGCCACAATAAAGCACCAAATTCCAAGCTACTCTGCACCATGAACAAATGCATCAGTCAGCATACTGGACAGAGGGTTCAAGCCAACACAATGGGTATAATTCTCAAAAGATCTCCAGCACAAACTTGAAAAAAACAGTCTTAGTGGAATTCTCAAAGTAAGTGGGCTGTCCCTGCAAGTGACGAGCTCTGTCCCATAAAAATAATGAGAGCTCTCTGCTATGTGAAAGTTTGGAACGAAGGACAAAATACACCGGGAGAACCTGGCATATGTTTAAATTTTAATATTACACCTAATATAAATCAAATGACGCTATTTTCAGTGCACTGTGCCTTAAAATCACTGTTATTTTAGTATGAATAGGTTTTCCTTTCAGCGTAATTAGTGTTTTGAGTATTTTGAGAAAAGCTTTCCAACAAAAATGTTTAAAGAATTACACTGGGATTTAAGAGACAATTTCAAAGACAACCATGGAACACCCATATTTAAAAAAAAAAACTAAATTTTTTTTTGCATTTTTTACTTAGAAGTTCAAAGTTCACATCCAGTGTACTTATATTATGATTTATGCTGTGCATATCTAATATAATATTTTCCTGTGTGATTTAAATACAAATTTTACATTTTTGATGAAATATAACTATTGATGAACAATTTTGTTAGGATTTTTGATGCACTTTAACAATATGATTTTTACCTGCATATATTTTTTGAGTGAATCTCAATTATTTATTTTGTATGATTTTTCAACTATAGTTTTCTTATTGTAATTTTGTAATGTATGCATCTCCTTCCCATACAAAAATTCAGTATTCGCCCCTTAGCAAGACACCCTGTTTTCAAAATAAAATGTGGCTTTAGAGAATTCCTCCAGGGAGATAGAGAACTCTACCAGAACATTGCCAGCCCAGAAATCTTTAGAGAATCAGGACCTTAAAGGGACAGTCTACAATTTGTCATGGTTTTAAAAGGTAGATAATCCCTTTATTACCCATTCCCCAGTTTTGCATAACCAATACACTTATATTAATATACTTTTCCCCCTGTGATTACCTTGTATCTAAGCATCTTCTGACAGCCCCCTGATCACATGACTTTTTATTTATTATCTATTGACTTGCATTTTAGCCAGTTAGTGCAAGGTCATGCACAACTGCACGGGCATGAGCACAATGTTATCTATATGGCACACATGAACTAGCAGTTCCTGTTGTGAAGAGCTAATAAAAAACATGTGATAAGAGAAATTTAGAGGTTTAAATGTTATATATATTAATATAACATTTTTGGTTGTTCAAAGCTGGGAAATGGGAAGTAAAGATGTTATCTATCTTTTTAAACAATAACATTTTTAGTGTAGACTGTCCCTATAATACAAAGCTGCTTAGCCCCATGTGTAGAGCCCCTTAAAGGGACCTTAAACACCTTCCATATTTAGTAAAAAAATAAAAATAAATTAAGATTAACACTTGCTGACTATTTTGATGTCACCAAAATCTTACTTTCAAATACCAAAGTATGCTCCGTTAAAAAGATCATCTAAGCCACCGCCTCCATAACATGGTGTGCGCCGCCATATTGTAATGTACGTTGCTCTCTGATAACAAGTTACATGATGCGGGCTCCAGTGACCAGTAGAGTATTAGAATAACTGTGCCCACTGTATCTATGAAGCTCGCTCACGCAATTGATGCGAGCTGCTTGAGCAAGCTTCGTAGAGATTTCAATGACAGCTGGGTTTGAGGAGCGCATACTTTTGAATAGGGTGCTGCCACTGCCAGATATCTTGAACTGGGGCAAGGTAGTGTCAGGATCGCAGCAACCTCTGTGGAACGCTGACAGCGTGTCTGTGCTAATGCTGTAAAGCATGATGTCTGCATGCGTGCACGCTCACAGCAGTAAGCAAAGACATCCGGATAAGTGCACATCACTCTCCTTAAGGTAAGACAGATGCAAAACGGTATCTAGAAACACTGTTTTTTAAATAATATAATAAAAGCAAGGCTAAAATTTACATAACAAAACCCAATGTGATTTGGCTTAAAGGGATATTAAACCAAAACTTTTTCATTCATGATTCAGATAGAAAATACAAATTTTAACAAGTTTCCAATTTACTTCTATTATCAAATGTATTTCATTCTCGTGTTATTCTTTGTTGAAGAGATACCTAGGTAGGTAGCGTGCGCATGCCTGAGGAACTATATGATAGGAAATAGTGCTGCCATCCTGTTAATGTATAACATTGTTGCAAAACTGCTGTTATATAGTGCGGCAGACACGTGCACACTCTTGAGCTTACATTTCTGCTTTTCAACAAAGAATAACAAAAAAATGAAGAAAATATGAGAATAGACGTAAATTAGAAAGTTGTTTAAAATGTTATGTTCTATCTGAATCATGAAAGAACAAATTTGGGTTTTATGTCCCTTTAAATATATAAATTCTGCATTACGAGTTAAAAAAATATGTTTACTTGATGACAAGTGTTTAAGGTCCTTTTAATTCCATGCTAAACACTAGGCACATCAGCAAAATAAATAATGTATTGTAATTAACACCAAGTTAATCGGCACAACTGAAAGAGCCCCTCACTTTCACACGAAAAAGCAAATAATGAGCAACCTTAAAGGGACACTAAACCCAAATTTTGTCTTTCATGATTCAGGTAGAACGTGCAATTTTAAGCAACTTTCTAATTTACTCCTATTATCAATTTTTCTTTGCTCTCTTGCTATCTTTATTTGAAAAAGAAGGCATCTAAGCTAAGGAGCCAGCCATTTTTTAGTTCAGAGCCCTAGACAGCATTTATCCACCAATCAGCAAGAACAACCCAGGTTGTGAACCAAAAATGGGCCGGCTTCAAAACTTACATTCTTGCTGTTCAAATAAAGATTGCAAGAGAATAAAGAAAAATTGATAATAGGAGTAAATTAGAAAGCAGATAAAATTTGGGTTCAGTGTCCCTTTAACAACCTGAACAGTAAAATGTAACTTACTTATATTTAGCAAAATCAAGTTTAAATAAGCTCTAACATAGAACATCACTAGTGAGACAATTACCCCTATGGGGCCTATTTATCAAATGTCTTGCGGACCTGATTTGACAGTGCGGATCAGGCCCGCAAGACATCGCTCAATGCGGAGAGCAATATGCTCTCCGTATTTAGCATTGCACCAGAAGCTCACAAGAGCTGCTGGTACAACGCCGCCCCCCTGCAGACTCGCGGCCAATGGGCCGCCAGCAGGGGGTGTCAATCAACCCGATTGAGTACGATTGGGTTGATTGACAATTCCGGCGATTCCTGTCCGTCTGCTCAGAGCAGGCGGACAGGGTTACGGAGCAGTGGTCTTTGTTTCTGGCGAGTCTGAAGACTCGCCAGAAACATGGGCCGTCAAGCTCCGTTCGGAGCTTGATAGATAGGCCACTTAGTGTTCTGCTCTGCTTAAACACACACATACTCCTACACTAATCTCATAATAAAATCATCTGCTTTTTAAAAATAATTACTTTCACGTGTCTTTTTAAAAACTTTTAAAGCTGCACCTATTTTGCTAAATGTCTTTCCTCACTCTTTTAGGCTCTTCCTAGTGATTCAATGTAGCACATTACTCAGCATTTACAAGAAAGTAATAAGCATATAATTCTAATGTAAAGTAATCTGTATCCCTCTTTCAACTATGTGAAGACCACATTTAACCAAACACCTCCAGCAATTGCCTCTTTTACCCCAGCAGTCTCCTCAATCTTGTTCCAAGAACAGGGTATTTTATACCTTGGACAGAAGCCTAAATATTACTCTAAATACCATGTGTAGATCCCTCAATCTTACTCAAATATTAGTTTTCTGGAAAACATCGACAGAGTCCATAATCTCACTCCAAATACAAAATTTTACAACACGGAAATGCCAAGCTAGTCAACATCATTGATTGTGCCCTCAAGCTTACTTCAAATGCTAAACTACGTAGCACCATGGAATGGACGATCAGTCTCACTCCAAATACCAAGCTAGGAAACGCTCGGAGCAAAGCGCTAAATCTTAGCACCCCGTCTCCTTGTCTGATGCTTCTTGCCTGACAATGATACATTTTGTCAAGTCAAATTATGTGCTTTGGATTAAAATCCTCAATCTCACAGCAAAGACAAAGCTATTGAGCACCATTGACAAAGCCCCCAACTTTACTACAAATACAAAGCTTGCCAGAATCACAGACAGGGCCCTAAATATCACTCTCCTTTTAAACAATCCCTTCTCAAAATTGCTTCTTTAAAGGGACAGTCGACACCTTAGTCATTTTAAAGTCTTACCTTAGATTAAGCTGCAAATAGCCCCCTGCACCCTTTCTATATCATGCAGCAGGAACAGTTATTTTGAAATTAATATTGTTTCTGACCACTTTGAAATTACTTCCAAGCTCCGCCTACTGATGACATCACAATCTGGGCTACATCTAGGCACTCTACTGAATAGCACTGACAGTCTGTTCAATCCAACTAGTGAGCCTTTTTTGATTGGACGACGTTTGCAGCCAAGATAGTAATGTCATCAGTGGGCAGAGCTTGGCAGCTATTTCAAAGTAGCCAGAATCAATATTCATTTTAAAATAAATGTTTAACCATTCCTGCTGCATGATATAGAAAGGGGTGAAAAAGGTTATTTGCAGCTTAATCTAAGGTAAGACTTTAAGATGACTAAGGTATAGACTGTCCCTTTAAGATATATTTGTCTAGTCTTACTACATACTTTGGTTTATTTTATATTTAAAGAAGCACCTAAAAAAAATCTATATGTTACAGAAATTTTAAAGCGTAGTAGAACCTTCTTCTAATATACAAAAGACAAACTGAAATATCACATTTGAATACATCAATACACTCTTAGTTTCTAGTACAGGCTTAATACAGTTACGTGGCTTCTTATGTAGGTTCAGTAGATCTTTTCAATAATGTCCATTCATATCCCACCTCCCTATAGCCAAACTTTCCATCTAATAACTCTCCAAAAGATGTAATTCTACACAAGCAGCTATAAAATGCCGCTAATTTACCCAACAGGGACCTAGGCTGTTGATTCCTGAGCAGTAGATTGAGTTAGTGAGGAAATAAAGGATTATTAGGATGCAGGCAGTCTGGGAGATGCTGTGCGTGTGTTCTCCAAGTCACTGTGATATGTAATTTTTTGAAGAACCAAAGAGCTGTTATATACTGCAAAGTAATTAAATAAAACATAAGGAGTTTTTGATATTATACAAACATATTTAATACCATGTAAAATTATACTGAAACACTGAAATAAATGTAATAACGTGCATAGTTACATGTAAATATCAAATAAAATCTCGAGAGATAGAGTCACACAAAATAGGCATAGCAACACACAGAAATAAAATAACAAGTAATATAAGACAGACAATGTTCTCAACTAGGGAACCTGTCCTTCTGGGTTTGTGCAGAGTGGACAGAGGACACTGTAACCCACCTATCGTATTTTTTATTGAGCAAGTATTTGCTTATGTAGCGCCATGAGAGAGTTTGCGATGATTTATCTCTTCAAACTCAGAGGTGGAAAAAGAGGTTATACACGCAGCGGTCAAAAGACCATGTTCAAAATGTATTAAGGTCTTTTCTAGTGCTTCATTGTAGACGATCCTTATGTTAAAGGGACATGAAAACCAAACATTTTTCTTTCATAATTCAAATAGACAGTACAGTTTTAAACAACATTCCAATTTACTTCTATTATGTAATTTGCTTCATTCTCCTGGTATCCTTCGTTGAAGAAGCAACACTACAGGGGGCTTTCTGAACACATTGGGGTCAATATATTAAGAGGAAAGTGGACATGATTCGCTGTATCAAATCATGTCCGCCCGACCTTGCTAAATTCCAACAGCATACGCTATCGGCATTTAACATTGCGCAAGTATTTCTAGTGAAATGCTTGTGCAATGCCGACTCATGCACATTTGCTGACAATCGGCAGCTAACAGGGGGGTGTCAATCATCCCGACTTGGCGAACAAGTTACGACCGCTGCTTCTTAACTTCTGTTTCTGGCGAGCTGGAAACTTTGTGCGGCGAAAGCAGCATCCGTTTTTTATTAAATCTCCCCCAGTGGGTGAGCCAATAACATGAGACATATATGACCAGCCACCAATCAGAAGTTCCTGGTCCTACCTAGGTAGTCTTTTCTACAAAGAATACCAAGAAAACGAAACAAAATAGATGATAAAAGTAAATTGGAAAGTTGTTTAAAATCACATGCTCTATCTGAGTCATGAAAAAAATGGAATTCATGTCCCTTTAAGGGGAAGTAAATTCAAAATTAAACTTTCATAATTCAGATAGAGTATGCAAGTTTAAATAACTTTCCAAATTAATTCTCTCATCTAATTTGCTTTATTCTCTTGGTATCCTTTGTTGAAAATCATACCTAGGTAGGACCAAGGACAGCGATGCACTATTAGGACCTAGCTGGTGATTGGTGCCTGCACATATATGCCTCTTGTAATTGGTTCACCCAATGTCTTCAGCTAGCTTCCTGTAGTACAGTGATGTTCCTTCAATAAAGAATACCAAAGGAATGAAGCAAATTTGATAACAGAAGAAAATTATAAAGTTGTTTAGAAATGTACGTTCTATCTGAATCATGAAAGAATTTTGGGTTTAATTTCCCTTTAATATCTTTTAACCCCTTAACGACCTGTATGATGCTGGTCGTTATGCCCTGGCCTTAAGGACCAGCAATGTACCCTGTATGTCGCTGCAGTCCTGGGCTTCTCTCTGCCGCAATCTCGCTCAAAATAGCACTGGGGCACTGCAAAAATAGATTTGAAAAGTTACTCTTAAGCAACTCTGCGGCCCTCTTTGCATCAGACAGCGGTGGTGCCGATTGTTGGTGGGTGGGAGTGTATAGAGGGAGGCGGATGGGCGGCCCATCGCTGGAGGGGGCGGGAGGGTGGGACCGCTACGCAGCAGAAAAAAAAAATAAGAGCTGGGAAGTGAGGTGGAAGGAGGGAGGAGGAGCAATAAGGGGGATCCTATGTGGGATCCATTGAGTTTTTTTTTTTTTTTTTTTTACAAAAATCTGCCTAATTTGCAGCAAACTGGGTATATATTAAAACAAACAAAAAAGCAGCCTTTTATTTTAGTACTGGCAGACTTTCTGCCAGTACTTAAGATGGGAGTGACAATTGTGGGGTGGAGAAGGGAAAAAAGCTGTTTGAGAGGGGTCAGGGAGGGAACGGGGGTGGGATGTGTAAGGTGGGAGGCTAATCGCTACACTAAAGCTAAAATGAACCCTACATGCTACCTAATTCACCCTTCACTGCTAGCCATAATACACATGCTGTGCGCAGTGGCATTTAGCGGCCTTCTAATTACCAAAAAGCAATGACAAAGCCATATATGTCTGCTATTTCTAAACAAAGGGGATCCCAGATGAGCATTTACAACCATTTGTGTCATAATTGCACAGGCTGTTTGTAAATAATTTCAGTGAGTAACCTAAAGCTTGTGAAAACGTTTGTGAAAAAGTGAACAATTTTTTTATATTTGATCGCATTTGGCGGTGAAATGGTTGCATGAAATATAGCAAAATGGGCCTAGATCGATACTTTAGGTTGACTACTAAAAAAATATATATACTTTTGATAGGTAAATATAAAAAAAATGGCTCTATTTCTGTTTAAATGTAGTGATGGCAAAAATGCTAAAAATGTTCTGGTCTTTTGGGGAAGTTTTTGTTTGAAATGCCCAGTCCTTAAGGGGTTAAGTGCCCAAATACATGAGATCTCATACATAAAATGTGAATTGCTAGCAATGCAGAAAAAAAAAAAACAATTACAACAGCAGCACTTAGAAAACAGGATTGTTTCATTGGTTATGTAAATATTTGTAACCGTAAAATATGATCATGTCTGTTTCATTAGGATCAAGTAGTCTTACTGGAGAGAACGAGAGGTGTCAAAGAAACTTTGCAGACATGAAATAGAGGCTGGCTGTGATTCTACAGGGGTTACAGGGGTTACTGGGGTTTTTCTCTTTAAATCTCTATCAAGCACGTAGTTTTCATAAACACTCTATTGCCCTTCTGAAGTATTTTGTCTCACAGTCAAGTCTCACTATTTCAAAGCTGTCATAGATAACCCGTTTTTATTTACCAGTTTTCATTTGTGCATTTGTTAGAGTGGATTTTTTTTTTACAGGGATTTTTTGTTTGTTTTAATTTAACTTGTTTAATAATGTTTTTACAGTGTTTGGTGATGTTAATCTGTGAACCTCATGAATGATTATAAAATAAATGGGGTTCAATTGATTGGAATTGAGCTAGGATTGTAACCTCGGCCATGTTTACCTGGACACTTATGAGTAATGCATGCTCCTCCCTTGCTTACCCTGCAGCATGCGTAACTCATAAGTGTCTAGGAAAACATGACCGAGGTGGTAACCCTAAATAGAGCTGATTTCACAACTTGCGGCTTTGATGAGGGGCAAGTGCAAATCATTATGAATTATAGTAAATTCTTAATTTGCGATATTGCAGGGAGGTTTTTTTTCACTGGGAAATTAGTTTCGCCAACAAGTTTTAATGAATTAAGGAAATTGAGGGTAAGATTAGATATGCGGCGTCGCCCGCAAAAGTCTGCGATGCCGTTTTCTACACGGTTTTGGTATCACATATACAGCGTAACATACAAGTTACGCACGTATATTTTACCTGTCGCCGCATTTTTTACTCCTATAGACTAACATAGAACTGCCGCGCAATTTGGTATCCAATATACAGCGCAAGGACTTACGCGGGCAGAATTGAGAAAATCTACTCCATTTTCATCTCGCCACACATGGCAGGTGCAGCAACCCTTGCATTGACTAAAAAAAGCAACGTAACTCCATGGAAGCCTTAACAAACACATACAGCGTACTATAAAATTGTTTTTCTCTTTCCAATTACTTCTTTTACTAGCTGCAGAGTATAAAATGTATGAGATTTGCTTTTTTAATGTTTATTTGTGTATTTGAAATAGCTGATTTTGTGTTTTGAAGTGGCAACCTAATAAAATGGGTTGAACTTGCAGGTATAATCAGATCTCATTATTTTATCACATTGTGTACATATACCTGTTTCTTTATCTTATATCTGTAGGTATAATCAGATCTCATTACTTTATCACATTGTATACATATACATGTGTCTTTATCTTATATCTGTAGGTATAATCAGATCTCATTACTTTATCACACTGTGTACATATACATGTCTTTATCTTATATCTGTAGGTATAATCAGATCTCTTTACTTTATCACATTGTGTACATATACATGTGTCTTTATCTTATATCTGTAGGAATAATCAGATCTCATTACTTTATCACACTGTGTACATATGCATGTGTCTTTATCTTATATCTGTAGGTATAATCAGATCTCATTACTTTATGATATTGTGTACATATACCTGCTTCTTTATCTTATATCTGTAGGTATAATCAGATCTCATTACTTTATCACACTGTGTACATATGCATGTGTCTTTATCTTATATCTGTAGGTATAATCTGATCTCATTACTTTATCACATTATGTACATATACTTGCTTCTTTAATTTATATCTGTTCATAAACCAATCACTAATACTTGGAGAGAACAATGGAATATTATCATTTTATTACCTTATCTCAACGAACAATCCAAACACAAATGAAAATGGCGGTTGCGTATTGGTTTATATAGGGATTTTGAATAGTGTAATTACGGGTCGCATTTTTAGTTTCATTCCGGTTTCTTTTTTACATGTGTTATCCTCATTTGCATAACACTAAACTTTATTGACACTTTACACGGACATAATACTGGTGTAAGTTACTTGCGATGACAGAAATGTGTTTTTGCGCACATTTCTGAAGATCGCCAGTTTGTCCTACTTACGCCTGTCTAGCATCTGACGGCGCCGTATATGTAATACCCCGATATGTGAGGTAAAATTACGGGTGGCCCGGGTTTCAGCACTTGCACCGAAGCCTGCGCCGTATATGTAATCTCTCCCAAAATGACATTGGAGGTTATAAAATTTGCAGCGATATATATTAAAATGCTTATCTATTAATATAGATAAAGATATTCTAACATGCATGGGGTATAAGTTAAAGAGAGAAAGAAAAATACTTAGAATAACATAAAGGGGTATAATACATACATAAAGGTATTATAATAAGATATAGGGCTAGTTTAGGAGTGAAGCACTATTTATTGTTCCCGTTCGCACGTTAACTCTACGAGAAGAAAGATTTTCATGCAAAAAGCTGAACTTGGAATATCGTGACCACATTAAAGTATTCCCCCAAAGACTTCAATGGAGGGTAAAAGATGAAAAAAGAACTTTCACCCAACAAGCCATGCAAACATGATCGCGTTTTCTCAATTGCGCTAACCCCACATAAAATATAAATATTTCTGGATAGGAGCTTTTTAACCAAACAACAAAATGGTTACCCCCCGCACAAAGTTGCGTAGGATCATTTGGAGATAATACTTTCTTGTTACCCCTCGACCACCCAGTTAAAGACACATAATTACCCAAATTATAGGATAGTAGGATCAGCTACACTCTAGCTACTCTCTTGAGCAGACAATGGGACTGAACCGAGGTTAATAACTTTAGAACGTTCTGTTATACTTGAAAATGTTTAAAGTTTATATTTAAAGTGAATACACAGGGAAAACTACCCCCGATTTGTTGTAGTAGTTGCTATAGATTGTTCTGAGTCTCGCAGTTGATGAGACATCTCTATTTGAATTTACTTTCTATCTTACACTAATTCTTTCATACTTTTTTTTTCTCACCCCTAGATTCACCCCTCTTCGTATAACCTTCTCGTAGCACTAACCTTCCTTTCCCCTCCCTCCTTTTTTTTTTTTCTTTTTTGAGAATGGAGCGGCCCCGGGGGCGGGAGGAGATCCTGCCAGTGGAACTAATAACAGTCAATACGAAAGGGCTTAATAGCCCTGATAAGCACTCCATGGTTCTCAGAGATCTGGGCAGAAAGGGAGGGGATATAATTTACTTGCAGGAGACACACTTCTCACAAGCCCATGAGCCTAAGTGGTTCAATAATCAATTCCCCACAGCGCACTTCGCATCGGGCGCTACAAAAAAATGGAGTGGGAATACTTTTAAGTGCTAAAATGCCCTTCCAACTAGACCAAACATACAAAGAATCAGACGGTAGATACCTAATACTCACGGGGAATCTATTTGGTAGACCAATCACGTTAGCCAATATTTACTGCCCCAATCAAGCGCAACATTACTTCCTCCAGGAGGTCACCCCTAAGATACTAGAGGTACAAAAAGGAGTGTTGTATCTGGGGGGAGATTTCAACGCGCCCCTTGATCCCATTCTGGACACGTCGAACGATGTTTCCAGTGTTCCCCACAAGACATTGAAGCACATGACTGCCTCACTCACAGATTTAGTATTACATGACATATGGCGCACACATCATCCTTATACAAAAAAAATCACCTTCTATTCTCACCCCCATAGAAAATACTCGAGGATTGACTATTTATTCACCAACACAATGGGCCTCACAATTAAGACTTCAAGTAATATACACACGATAACATGGCCCGATCATGCCCCCGTGAGTTGTTCCATTCAATGGCCTAATGTCCCGATTACCCCATTTGTCTGGAAACTTGACGATACATTGTTAGACAATCAGGCCTTCAGAGCAGAGATACAAAACTCAATAACCGAGTTCTTTCAAATAAACGCAAACGAACAGATACAAAGTAGCACAGTTTGGGAAGCACATAAGTGTACAATCAGAGGCCTCCTAATCAAGAAAAAAGCTAACCTAAACAGACAAAAGAAAGAACGCTATTGAAACCTAGTAGCACATGTAACAGAAGTAGAACAGGCCCATAAGAGATCCCCGGCAGACGAGGCACTACTAAAAACACTAGCTCATTCCAGGACCAAACTGTTGAGGTTCCTACAGGAGGACTATAAGAAGAAGGCCATTATCCTGAGACAGTTATATTTTGAACAAGGGGATAAGGTGGGCAAAATACTTGCGAGGGCCATAGCGCGTAATAAACTGAAAGCTTATGTGTATAGTATGACAGATCGTGAGGGAACGATTAGGGCAGATGGGAAATCAGTTGCAGATATCTTCAGCACGTACTACGAATCCCTATAAAATATACAGAAAACCTGCAGTCCCAATAGGGAAGCTCCGACGAAGGGTCATATGGAACAAGATATTCTTGAATATCTTAGGGGAGTTAATTTGCCTAGGCTTTCAGACACAGAGATAGAATTGCTTGAAGCCCCCATCACAGTTGCGGAAGTTAAAAAAGCGATAAAAGATCTATCGTCGGGGAAAAGTCCAGGACCGGACGGTTTTGGAATCAAATATTATAAAATATATGCTGATACTCTAGCCCTGGAACTAGTTAATATATTAATTTCTCTCTCGTGTAGTCCATCTCTACCGCCCACTATGCTGGGGGCCAACATAGTGGTGATCCCTAAGCCCAGAAAACCTCTGGATAAACCCGAAAACTACAGACCTATTTCCCTTTTAAATTTGGATGTTAAAGTGCTGGCCACAACGTTAGCTAATTGTCTTAATAAGCTTCTCCCTAGACTCATCTCGCTGGACCAGGTTGGTGTTATACCAACACGCGAAACGAGAGATAACACCCTTAAAGTGATCCAATTAATAACACATGCTGGTGTCAACAGGATAACACTATCACTGGTCACAACAGATGCCGAAAAAGCATTTGACCGGGTGGGCTGGTCCTTCATGCAACATACTTTGATTAAGTTCGGGTTTGGCCCTAGATTTATGAATGCCGTAATGTCCCTATACTCAACACCAAATGCAAAGGTAAGAGTAAATGGAACCCTGTCAAAGACATTTCATATAAAAAATGGGACTAGACAGGGGTGCCCATTGTCGCCCCTGTTGTTCACTCTCACTATAGAGGTACTGGCCGAGAAAATTAGGAATAACCCGCTAGTGAGGGGTATAACAATTGGCGGGTCCGAACATAAGCTCGCAATGAATGTGGATGATATCCTCCTGACGATAACCGTCTCGGTTTGCTCTCTCCGAGAGGCCATGTCTGAGTTCACGAACTTTGGTAGAGTGTCAAATTTTTTGCTTAACCCCTTAAAGTCTGAAATCTTAAATATCTCAGAGTCACGGGATGTATTTGAAACCCTAAAGAGAGACTGTCAGATAAAAATTGCCCAGAAGGCGATAAAATACTTGGGGATCATAATCACATCCAACGTGTCAGAAATAGCAGACCTTAACTATAGGTGCATAAGAGACAACATAATTAGGGACTTGGCCAACTGGAAAAACAAAACTATCTCGTAGATGGGTCGGATTGGGGTTGTCATACTATATGTGATACAGGCGGTCCCGATCCGGCCGAACTCCCAACATTTACAGCACATACAGTCAGCTATAGAGGCCTATATATGGAATGGACAAAAGCCCAGAATTCACAAGTACACTACATATCTACCTAGAGATAGAGGGGGTTTGGGTATACCACACTTAAAAGAATATCAGAGAGCTGTGTCACTGCAGAGACTGGTTGAGTGGAGCCAAAACTTAAGTAACAAGGCTTGGATACAAATTGACGGTGAGATTTTGAGGAGGGGGAATGTGGGGGCCCTGACCTGGATTTCCCCCCAAAGTCGCCCAGATGCTCTCAAAAAATACCCTCTGATCAAGGAAGTTTTTGAGACATCGGATGGTCTGATGGGTGGAGCCCCCGGTGTTTCCACTGTGGTGTCCCCTGTGACGCCAATAAGGGAAAACCCGGACTTGGGTCTGGAGTGGGGTCTACGGACCCCTAGAACATTTTACTCACTAGCAGACATCTCCTTTGATAACATAACACATCAAGATAGATTAAAACCCCAAAATGAATTAGCTGAATGGAATCCTGACATCTTTACATCCTGGTTTAGATATGCGCAAATCTCACACTACTTTAACTCACACAGAGAAAGAACTGACCTGACAAGACCCAAAACACAGCAGGCCCCCACCCATTTAGTGTCGAAGTTATACAAATTTCTTTTAACAAAGGGGGAACCCGTGATCCCTAAATCTACGCTCGCTTGGCAGACCGACCTAGGACTGGAAATTGATATGACAGACTGGCTAAAAATCTTTAACAAAGCAAAAAAGGCGTTGGTCTCGATGCACATACAGGAAATGTACTACAAACTGCTGAGTAGGTGGTACCTCACTCCCTATAGACTCCACAAAATTTACCCAGGGGCTAACAGGGGATGCGTGAGGGGCTGCGGTGGGGAGGGATGCCTTCTCCACATATGGTGGACTTGCCCACTCATCCTCTCATATTGGGAGGAGGTTCTGGGAGAGATGAGTAAATTGCTTAAGGTTATAATCCCCACTAAACCCTCTTACCTGATATATCATGACTTACCAAAATTAGTGGGGAGGACAAATATCTCCTCTTTCTACTTATGTTAAATGGGGCAAAAGGCCTCATCCCGGTACATTAGAAAAAGCAGTGAATACCTAATCTTCAGGAATGGAGAGACAGAGTGGGAGAGCTTCTGCGCCTTGAAAGATACCACTATCTTAAAGTTGGTAAAATAGGCACACACAAAATGATGACTCTAACTTGGGAGGGAAAGGGCTTGTGAGATCTGCACAGCACAACACTTGATCAGGAACAAAAAAGATACTGCTTAATGACTGAGGTCATTCCAGACCTCACCACCCCCCTTTGCCTGAGTTCCCTTTTTTTTCCCCCAAACCCTCCCAACCTGGTTCTCCTCCTTCCTATTTCTTTCTACTTTTTCCTATGCCCCTGCGGGGGTAATGACATCAGCCTTTCAATGAAACACAGCTGTATGTATAAAGTAAGCTGTGACCTAAAAATGTTTTCGTTAAGATATATGCCTGATGTTAGCGATATAATTAATTGTTGATTTGTTAGTATAACAATTCTATAAATGAGAGCCTTTTGGCCCTCATATTATGAATACAAAAATCATAATGTGTGACCAGATACTGAAATCCAGGGAACACTGGACATTTATATTAGTTCCCTGCGGAACATGGAGATTGTAAACAAGTTTCATGTATCTTTAAATGTGGATTATCATATGATTGTGATCACTGATGTTGGACCTCCAGTGTCTCCTTTTGTTTCCCGATATATATGTAACATTGTCCCACTTTACAAAATAAAGCTTGTTAAAAAAAAAAATATATATATATATATATATATATATATTTCACATTCCATTGTTCTTCACAAAGCAGAATGTGTTCTATGTATTCTTAAATACATATTTCTATACATATCTTATGGGTTTTTTGGTAAAATATATACATATATATATGATAATATATATAGGTAT
>NC_069505.1:528086066-528153566 GCF_027579735.1 Bombina bombina | reverse complement strand
ATGACAAAGCCTTTGGGAGGAAATAGGGGATGCACTTAAAGGGCGATGAAGATTTTTCTTTCATGATTTAGAGAGAGCAGCGATTTTAAACAGCTTTCTAATTTACTGCTATTATTTTTTTCTCTTGGTATATTTTGCTAAAAAGCATGGACAACAGATTAGGAGAGTGCACATTATTATTATCATTTATTTGTATAGCGCCGCAAAATTCCGTAGCGCTGAGTACAGAGACATACGGTTTGGGGTAATTATGTAGATTGTAGTATCAGTTAATCAAGGCACTTAAAGTGACACAAAACCCCAAATATTTATTCCATGACTCTGATAGAGCAGCAATTGTAAGCAACTTTCTAATTTACTCCTATTATAAAAAAAATAGTTCTCTTGCTATCCTTAATCGAAAAAGCATAAGCATAGGAGCCGGCCCATTTTTGGTTCAGCACCTGGGTAGTGCCTGCTGATTGGTGGCTAAATGTAGTGCTACCCAGAGTGCTGATCCAAAAATAGGCTGGCTCCTATACTTAAATTCCTGTTTTTTCAAATAAAGATGGCAAGAGAACAATGAATTTTTTTTTATAGTAGTTGTATATTAGAAAGCTGCTTAAAGGACCAGTCAACACAGTAGATTTGCATAACCAACAAATGCAAGATAACAAGACAATGCAATAGCACTTAGTGTGAACTTCAGAGAGATTTCTTTTCTGACAATTTTAAAAGTTATGTCTTTTTCCACTCCCCCTGTACCATGTGACAGCCATCAGCCATTCACAAATGCATACACGTACCATGTGACAGCCATCAGCCATTAACAAATGCATACGCACTTAATTTTGCACATGCTCAGTAGGAGCTGGTAACTCAAAAAGTTTAAATATAAAAAGATTGTGCACATTTAGTTAATGGAAGTAAATTGGAAAGATGTTTAAAATTACTGTTCTATCTGAATAACGAAAGTTTAATTTTGATTGAGTGTCCCTTTAAAATCACACATCTGAATCATGAAAGAAAAAATGTGGGTTTTGTGTCTCTTTGAGATTTATTTTGGTTAGGATGAAAAACAGAGGGGACATGGTAAGCCTGTCTTAATAGGTTGTTTTACAAAGAATGTCTGAAAATATACAAGGTTGGCTACTGCCTGATGGAGCAGGGTAGAGAATTCCAGAGGACAGGAGCAGCGCGTGAGCCGTCTTGGAGGCGAGAGAGGGACGTAGAGATAATAGGGATGGAAAGACGTAGGTCAGAGGTTGATCGAAGAGGAAGTATCATGAGTATTTGGACATGAGAAAGGAAATATAGTTTGGAGCGAGGTTGCGGAGTGCTTTACAGGTTAGGGTTAAAGGGACAGTTTACTCAAAAATGTTCTCCCCTTTAATTTGTTCCCAATTATCCACTTTACCTGCTGGAGTGTATTAAATTGTTTACAAGTATTTCCATTAACCTTATATTGGCATTTGAAATAGTTTATTTAGCCTGTGGTATCCCCACCCATCCTGAAAGTTTTTTGCCTTGAGGCCAAGCTGTGTTAACACAGCCTGCAGAAGAAATTACACTCAGTGGGTTATAGAAGAGATAAAGGTAATAAAATGTTAATTTTCCATTGTTCTCTCTAAGTATTAGTGATTGGTTTACCGATAGATATAAGATAAAGAAGCAGGTATATGTACACAATGTGATAAAGTAATGAGATCTAATTATACCTACAGATATAAGATAAAGACACATGTATATGTACACAATGTGATAAAGTAATGAGATCTGATTATACCTACAGATATAAGATAAAGACACATGTATATGTACACAATGTGATAAAGTAATGAGATCTGATTATACCTACAGATATAAGATAAAGAAGCAGGTATATGTACACAATATCATAAAGTAATGAGATCTGATTATACCTACAGATATAAGATAAAGACATGTATATGTACACAGTGTGATAAAGTAATGAGATCTGATTATACCTACAGATATAAGATAAAGACACATGTATATGTATACAATGTGATAAAGTAATGAGATCTGATTATACCTACAGATATAAGATAAAGACACATGTATATGTACACAATGTGATAAAGTAATGAGATCTGATTATACCTATAGATATAAGATAAAGACACATGTATATGTACACAATATGATAAAGTAATGAGATCTGATTATACCTACAGATATAAGATAAAGACACATGTATATGTACACAATGTGATAAAGTAATGAGATCTGATTATACCTACAGATATAAGATAAAGACACATGTATATGTACACAATGTGATAAAGTAATGAGATCTGATTATACCTACAGATATAAGATAAAGACATGTATATGTACACAATGTGATAAAGTAATGAGATCTAATTATACCTACAAGCTCAACCCATTTTATTAGGTTGTGGCTTCTAAACACAAAATCAGCTAATTCATATACATAAATAAGCCTTAAAACACAAGCCTCATACATTTTTTACTCTGCAGCTAGTAAAAAAAGTAATTGGAAACACATTAAGGGAAAAACTATTTTATAGTATACCGTCCCTTTAATAGGTTAGGGTTAATACTCTGAATTGTATTCTTAAGTGTATAGGGTGTCAGTGTAGAGACTGGCTGAGCAGAACAGCTGATGTTTAGAAGTGGATTGCAGTAGTCAATGTGTGACAAAATGAAGGAATTCATGTGTTTCTTGAGTAAGGAAGGGTTGAATTCTGGAGTAGGTGTGCAAGGCAGGATTTGGCAAGCGCTTGTATATGTGGAGTAAATGTGAGTTCAGAGTCAAGTGTGACCCCAAGTCAATACATGGGGGCCAATTTACCAAAGTGCAGACGGACATGATACGATGTAGTGTATCATGTCCGCCGCACATCGATAAATGCTGACAGCATATGCTGTCGGCATTTATCATTGCACAAGCAGTTCATCCGTTTCTTAATGCTGAAACTCCTAAACAGCTAATCCACTCCCTGGTAATCTCCCGACTTGACTACTGTAATAACCTACTAACTGGCCTCCCTCTCTCCCGCCTCTCCCCTCTTCAATCCATCCTAAATGCCTCTGCTAGGCTAATCCACCTCTCCCAACGCTCTGTATCTGCTGCACCTCTCTGCGAGTCCCTTCACTGGCTACCCATCCACACTAGAATTAAATTCAAAATTCTCATCCTGACCTACAAAGCCCTCACCAATGCTGCCCCACCCTACCTGTCCTCACTCATCAACAAATATACTCCTGCCCGCCCCCTAAGATCCAACAATGACCTGCTCCTTGCATCTTCTACCATCACCTCCTCCCATGCTAGGTTACATTACTTCTCTCGTGCGGCACCAACCATCTGGAATGCACTTCCCAGAGCTGTTAGACTTTCCCCTAACCTTTCCTCCTTAAATGCTCCCTAAAGATCTTTCTGTTCAGGGAATCTTATTACCCAACTCAGTAACAAATGAATTCCACTTGCCAAATTGCTGCCCCCATCTAACTCCACACTAACATCATTCTCACCTTTTGCAGTCCCCACCTCCTGTTTCTCACCCTCCTACCCATCTAGGTTGTAAGTTCCCACGGGAACAGGGCCCTCAATTCTCCCTGTATTTGTTTGTTAAATTTTGCCTGGTGTCTTTTATATTGTATTGTACTGTACTTTTATCTTTGTACCCATGGACAGCGCTGCGGAATTTGTTGGCGCTTAATAAATAAAGAATAATATTAATAACTGCTTGTGCAATGGCGCCAGCTGCAGATTTGCGGCCAATCGGCCGCTAGCAGGGGGTGTCAATCAGTGCGATCGTATAGGATCGGGCAGATTTAAAACCGCAGCCTTAGAGGCTTTAGACCGCTGCTTCATTACTTCTGTTCCTGTCGAGCCAAACAGGGGCATCAAGTTCCATTCAGAGCTTGATAATTCGGCCCCTAGATGTAAATTGGAAAATTGTTTAAAATGAAATTCTCTATCTGATTTATGGAAAAAAAATTGGGTTTCATATCCCTTTGGTTAAACATGCTGCATTTAGCCACCAATCAGCAAGCGCTACCCAGGTGCTGAACCAAAAATGGGCCGGATCCATTTTACAGATGCTAATATACAAATATTCTGAAATGTAAACCTTTCCCAGTCCCAAGCAGTTTGGATAAAGGGTTTTGAACCTGTATTATAAAAAAATCCAATTTATGTATTGTTTTTGTTGATTTCTTTGCCTTTTTGGTATCCTTTGCTGAAAAGCATACCTAAGTAGGCTCCGTAGCAGCAATGCACTATAGTAAGCTAGCTGAATACATCTGGTGAGACAATTACAAGAGCCATAACTGTGCAGCTACCAATCAGCCTGCAGCTAGCTCCCTGTAGTGCATTGTCGCTCCTCAGCCTTCCTAGATATGCCTTTCAACAAAGATTGCAAAGAAAATAAAATAACAGAATGAAAGTTTAATTCTAACTTTAACTGTCTCTTTAACCCCTCCTGTACAGCTCTTTGGGATCGATTTATCAAAGCCTTCGGCAGGCTTCACGCCCCTTACGACTGCAGGTTCTCACAAGTCCGTATTTAACAAGCAGTCGTTTTCAGACCGCTACTTCCCTAACCTTTTGCTACTTCTTAGATGGCAAATTTTAATCTCCCGGTCTCATCCAATTGCACACAAGCGCTATTTTGGCCGCAGAATTCAGCCCGCCAGAGGCGAGCTGCGGCGGACAGGGGACACGTATGTCCACCGCAGTTTGATAAATCGACCCCTTTGTCTATATCTATACTGAAAAAACAAAACCTTGCAAGGAGATTAAAATCTTGTTTAAATGCAAAAAATAAAATAAAAAAATCTGCTTGCTTAATAGAAATGTGAAACTGTTCCCCTCCTGGGAATATACATACAAGAGCAGCTGAAATAAATATGCATCGCCTTACAAAGCATTGCTTCATTTAATAACTTAATGTATCAGATTTTTTTAAGTTCCCAGGAAGCAAATACTGAAATCAGTATTTTCATGTTTCAGTGAGAACTTAAATGCTGACATTCATTTAACTTTCTCATTTTTATTTGCTTTTCAATTTCCATATATAAATATAAATTTTATATATATATATATATATATATATATATATATATATATATACATGTCTTATTTAAAAGAGACCCTAAACAACTTGTAGTTACAATATATTTCTGTCGTCTGGCCAAAGACTAATGTATCAGTTAAGTTTTAAAAAAAACAACAAATTATGATTTCTTTTACAAAGATATGACGAGTCCACGGATTTCATCCTTACTTGTGGGATATTAACCTCCTGCTAACAGGAAGTGGCAAAGAGCACCACAGCAGAGCTGTATATATAGCCCCTCCCCTTCCCCTCCACCCCCAGTCATTCTCTTTGCCTGTGTTATACTAGGAAGACATGGTAAAGTGAGGTGTTAGTTTTAGTTTCTTCAATCAAGAAGTTTTTTATTTTAAATGGTACCGGTGCGTACTATTTTCCTCAGGGGGATATGGAAGAAGATTTCTGCCCTGAGGTTTGATGATCTTAGCATTTGTAACTAAGATCCACGGTGGTTCCCACAAGACTTCTGAAGGTAACCATGAGACATCTTCAGTGTGGAGACCGGTTTCATACTACAAGCAGCATTAAGGTATGTGCAGCCTTTTTTTCTGAGGAGACTTGGTGTATCAGAACTGGCTGGCATTATTTCCCTGTATGGGAATGGGGTAAGCAGTAAAACCTATTTTAATGAAAGGGATGTTACTGGAGTCCCTATTTTATATTTATCATTAGTTGATATTTGGGCATTATGTGACATGGGAGACAATATAAAAAACAATGTTTTATGTTTTTTTATTTTTGGCACTTAAAACGTATTGGTTTTATGCTTGAGGGTTATATTGTGTGTGTATTTTTACTTTAGTGCAAAACTGCATTTCCATGCGGTGTTGTTTGGGCCTACTCCGACTTTTGACCTTAAGGGGCGGAGCCTATTTTGGCGCAATTTCTTCAGGCTTAGCAGCAGCAAACAGTGACTCGGTGGCTCCTGGACTGTGTAGCTGGTCTGAAGGGTTGGAAACTTGATTTGAAGTACTCTGGGGGCAGGTAGGCGTCACAGCAGAGCTGTGGCGAGGTACAGAGTGTATTTTTATCTATCTTTTGACTACATGTTGATATAAGTACTTCTAAAGCCTAATTTCTGCCCTTGCTTCTGGGTGCAGAAATTTTTGGATTAACCAACGATATTAAGTTACATTTGGGAATAATTTAACATTTTTTGTGCATTTTGGAAAAATTGTTCACCTTTTCTTAAAGGCACAGTACACATTTTTCTAATGTTTATTTATGCTATAAATAAGTGTTTAAACGACTTTTGTGGTATTACTAGTCTGTTCAACATGTCTGACATTGAGGTTTCTCATTGTTCTATGTTTTTAGAAGCTATTGTGCAACCCCCTCTAACATTGTGTAACTTTTGTACAATGTAAAAGGCATATTTTAAATAAAGTAAGTGTGCCTAGGGATGATTCTCAGTCTGAAGAGAATCAGGATATGCCATCCAATTCTCCCCAAGTGTCACAACCTTTTATGCCCACACAAGTGACACCTAGTACTTCTAGTGCGTCTAATTCCTTTACTCTGCAGGATATGGCTGCAGTTATGTCAACTACCCTTGCAGAGGTATTGTCTAAATTACCAGTGTTGCAGGGTAAACGCAGTAGGTCAAGTATTAATGTAAATACTGAATCCTCTGATGCATTATTAGCTATTTCCGATGTTCCCTCACAGTGCTCTGAGTTGGGGATCAGGGAATTACTGTCTGAAGGTGAAATTTCTGATTCAGGGAATGTTTTGCCTCAGACAGATTTGGATGCTATGTCATTTAAATTTAAGCTTGAACACCTCCGCCTGTTGCTTAGGGAGGTTTTAGCGACTCTGGATGATTGTGATCCTATTGATTCCTCCAGAGAAATTGTGTAAAATGGATAAATATTTGGAAGTTCCTACTTACACTGATGTTTTTCCGGTTCCCAAGAGAATTTCGGAAATTATTAGTAAGGAATGGGATAGACCAGGTATACCGTTTTCTCTCTCTCCTAATTTTAAGAAAATGTTTCCTATATCAGATACCCTTCGGGACTCATGGCAAACGGTCCCTAAGGTAGTGGGAGCTATATCTTCCCTAGCTAAGCGTACTACTATACCCATTGAGGATAGTTGTGCTTTCAAGGATCCTATGGATAAGAAATTAGAGTTTCTACTAAAGAAATTATTTTTAATCAGGGATTTCATTTACAACCTACGGCTTGCATTGTTCCAGTAACTACTGCAGCAGCTTTTTGGTTTGAGGCTCTAGAAGAGTCTCTTAAGGTTGAGACTCCATTAGATGACATTCTAGATAGAATTAAGCTAGCTAATTCTTTTATTACTGATGCCGCTTTTCAAATTGCTAAATTAGCGGCAAAAAATGCAGGATTTGCTATTTTAGCATGTAGAGCATTGTGGCTCAAATCTTGGTCTGCTGATGTGTCATCAAAACATAAGATTTTAGCTATTCCCTTTAAAGGTAAGACCCTTTTTGGGCCAGAATTGAAGGAGATCATTTCTGATATTACAGGAGGTAAGGGCCATGCCCTACCTCAGGATAGGTTAAAATGAGGGGTAAACTGAATAATTTTCGTTCCTTTCGGAACTTTAAAGGAGGACCCCCCGCTTCTTCTTCTTCCACAAAGCAGCATGAAGGGGTGGCCCCCGATCCGGGACCGGATCTAGTAGGGGGCAGACTTTCTTTCTTTGCTCAGGCTTGAGCAAGAGATGTTTAGGATTCCTGGGCACTAGAAATAGTGACCCACGGTTATCAATTGGAATTCAAGGATTTTCTCACAAGAGGGAGATTTCATCTTTCAAAATTATCTGCAAACCAGATAAAGAGAGAGGCGTTCTTACGCTGTGTAAAAGACCTTTTTACTATGGGAGTAATCTGTCCTGTTCCAAAATTGGGACAGGGGTTTTACTCAAACCTAATTGTGGTCCCCAAAAAAGAAGGAACTTCAGACCCATTTTGGACCTCGTGTCTAAACAAATTTCTAAGCGTTCCATCATTCAAGATGGAGACAATTCGAACGATTTTGCCAATGATCCAGGAGGGTCAATATATGACTACTGTGGATTTGAAGGATGCTTACCTTCATATTCCAATCCACAAAGATCATCATCGGTTTCTAAGGTTTGCCTTCTTGGACAAACATTATTATGATAGACTCGGTAGCCATGAAAGTATTTCTGACTGAGGTCAGAAAATCAAGGATTTTTAATACTTGCCGAGCACTTCTGTCCATTCCTCGGCCATCAGTGGCTCAGTGTATGGAGGTAATCGTATTAATGGTAGTGGCAATGGACATCATTCCATTTGCTCGCTTTCATCTCAGACCACTGCAACTGTGCATGCTCGGTCAGTGGAATGAGGATTATGTGGATTTATCTCCAAAGATAATTCTGGATCAAGAGACCAGAAACTCTCTTCTTTGGTGGTTGTCGCCAGATCATCTGTCCCAGGGGACTTGTTTCTGCAGACCCTCGTGGGTGATAGTGACAACAGATGCCAGCCTTCTGGGCTGGGGTGCAGTTTGGAACTCCCTGAAGGCTCAGGATGTTTGGACTCAGGTGGAGTCTCTACTTCCAATCAATATTTTGGAACTGAGAGCAATATTCAATGCGCTTCAGGTGTGGCCTCAGTTGGTGTCGGCCAAATTCATCAGATTCCAGTCGGACAACATAACGACTGTGGCATATGTCAATCATCAGGGGGGGACAAGGAGTTCCTTAGCGATGATGGAAGTATCCAAGATAATCAGTTGGGCAGAGGCCCACTCTTGTCATCTGTCAGCGATCTACATCCCAGGGGTAGAGAACTGGGAAGCAGATTTTCTAAGTCGACAGAATTTTCATCCGGGGTAGTGGGAACTTCACCCGGAGGTATTTGCCTCATTGATTCTCAGATGGGGCAGACCGGAATTGGATTTGATGGCATCTCATCAGAATGCCAAGCTTCCAAGATACGGATCCTGGTCAAGGGATCCTCAGGCCAAACTGATAGATGCCTTGGCAGTACCTTGGTTGTTAAGCCTAGCTTATGTGTTTCCGCCGTTTCCTCTCCTCCCACGCGTGATTGCTCGAATCAAACAGGAGAGTGATCCTGATAGCGCCTGCATGGCCACGCAGGACTTAGTATGCGGATCTAGTGGACATGTCCTCTCTGCCACCGTGGAAACTTCCGTTGAGACAGGACCTTCTCTTTCAAGGTCCTTTCCAACATCCAAATCTAATTTCTCTGCAACTGACTGCGTGGAGATTGAACGCTTGATTTTATCGAAGCGAGGATTCTCTGATTCAGTTATCAATACTTTGATACAGGCTAGAAAGCCTGTCACTAGAAAGATCTATCATAAGATAGGGCGTAAATATCTTTATTGGTGTGAATCAAAGGGTTACTCATGGAGTAAAGTTAGGATTCCTAGGATTTTGTCTTTTCTCCAAGAAGGATTGGAGAAATGGTTATCAGCAAGTTCCTTAAAGGGACAAATTTCAGCTTTTTGTCAGGCTCTATCTAGAATTAAGCCTGTATTTAGACCTATTACTCCTCCCTGGAGTTTAAATTTAGTTCTTCGAGTTCTGCAAGGGGTTCCGTTTGAACTTATGCATTCCATAGATATTAAACTAATATCTTGGAAAGTTCTGTTTTTGGTTGTTATTTCTTCTGCTCAAAGAGTTTCTGAGCTTTCAGCATTACAGTGTGATTCGCCTTATCTCATATTTCATTCTGATAAGGTGGTTTTACGTACCAAACCTGGGTTCCTTCCTAAGGTTGTTTTGAATAAGAATATTAATCAGGAAATTGTTGTTTCTTCCTTGTGTCCTAATCCTTCTTCTAAGAAGGAGCGTCTGTTACATAACTTGGACGTGGTCCGTGCCTTAATGTTTTACTTACAGGCAACTAAGGATTTCCATCAGTCATTATTCATTGTTTGTTCTGGAAAGCGTAGGGGTCAGAAAACTACGGCTACCTCTCTTTCTTTTTGGCTGCGAAGTATCAACCGCCTGGCATATGAGACTGATGAACAGCAGCCTCCTGAAAGAATTACGGCCCATTCTACTATTGCTGTGGCTTCCACATGGGTTTTTAAAAATGATGCATCTGTGGAACAGATTTGTAAGGCTGCGACTTGGTTGTCCCTTCACACTTTTTCCAAATTTTACAAATTTGATACTTTTGCTTCTTCTGAGGCTATCTTTGGGAGAAAGGTTCTTCAAGCAGTGGTGCCTTCCGTTTAGGTTCCTGTCTTGTCCCTCCCTTTCATCCGTGTCCTATTGCTTTGGTATTGGTTTCCCACAAATAAGGATGAAATCAGTGGACTCGTCATATCTTTGTAAAAGAAATCTAAATTTATGCTTACCTGATAAATTACTTTCTTTTACGATATGACGAGTCCACGGCCCACCCTGTTCTTTTTAAGTCAGTTTTTCTTTATATTTTTTGTAAACTTCAGTCACCTCTGCACCTTTTAGCCTTTCCTTTTTCTCTTCCTATACCTTCGGCCGAATGACTGAGGATGGAGGGGAAGGGGAGGGGCTATATATAAAGCTCTGCTGTGGTGCTCTTTGCCACTTCCTGTTTGCAGGAGGTTAATATCCCACAAGTAAGGATGAAATCCGTGGACTCGTCATATCATAAAAGAAAGTAATTTATCAGGTAAGCATAAATATAGTTTTTGTTTGCTGCAATTATTTTTCAATAGCCACAACTGCCGTGCTAGTCACGGTCACTATGGCCTAGATTTAGAGTTCGGCGGTAGCCGTCAAAACCAGCGTTAGAGGCTCCTAACGCTGGTTTTGGGCGCCCGCTGGTATTTGGAGTCAGTGATTAAAGGGTCTAACGCTCACTTTTCAGCCGCGACTTTTCCATACCGCAGATCCCCCTACGCCATTTGCGTAGCCTATCTTTTCAATGGGATCTTTCTAACGCTGGTATTTAGAGTCGTTTCTGCAGTGAGCGTTAGAGCTCTAACGACAAGATTCCAGCCGCCTGAAAATAGCAGGAGTTAAGAGCTTTCTGGCTAACGCCGGTTTATAAAGCTCTTAACTACTGTACCCTAAAGTACACTAACACCCATAAACTACCTATGTACCCCTAAACCGAGGTCCCCCCACACCGCCGCCACTCGATTAAAATTTTTAACCCCTAATCTGCCGACCGCCACCTACGTTATACTTATGTACCCCTAATCTGCTGCCCCTAACACCGCCGACCCCTGTATTATATTTATTAACCCCTAACCTGCCCCCCACAACATCGCCGCCAGCTACTTAAAATAATTAACCCCTAATCTTCCGACCGCAAAGCGCCGCCACCTACGTTATCCCTATGTACCCCTAATCTGCTGCCCCTAACACCGCCGACCCCTATATTATATTTATTAACCCCTAATCTGCCCCCCACAACGTCGCCGACACCTGCCTACACTTATTAACCCCTAATCTGCCGAGCGGACCTGAGCGCTACTATAATAAAGTTATTAACCCCTAATCCGTCTCACTAACCCTATCATAAATAGTATTAACCCCTAATCTGCCCTCCCTAACATCGCCGACACCTACCTTCAATTATTAACCCCTAATCTTCCGATCGGAGCTCACCGCTATTCTAATAAATGTATTAACCCCTAAAGCTAAGTCTAACCCTAACACTAACACCCCCCCTAACTTAAATATAATTTACATCTAACGAAATAAATTAACTCTTATTAAATAAATTAATCCTATTTAAAGCTAAATACTTACCTGTAAAATAAACCCTAATATAGCTACAATATAAATTATAATTATATTATAGCTATTTTAGGATTAATATTTATTTTACAGGCAACTTTGTATTTATTTTAACCAGGTACAATAGCTATTAAATAGTTAAGAACTATTTAATAGTTACCTAGTTAAAATAATAACTAATTTACCTGTAAAATAAATCCTAACCTAAGATATAATTAAACCTAACACTACCCTATCAATAAAATAATTAAATAAACTACCTACAATTACCTACAATTAACCTAACACTACACTATCAATAAATTAAATAAACACAATTTCTACAAATAAATACAATTAAATAAACTAGCTAAAGTACAAAAAATAAAAAAGAACTAAGTTACAGAAAATAAAAAAATATTTACAAACATAAGAAAAATATTACAACAATTTTAAACTAATTACACCTACTCTAAGCCCCCTAATAAAATAACAAAGCCCCCCAAAATAAAAAAATTCCCTAACCTATTCTAAATTAAAAAAGTTACAAGCTCTTTTACCTTACCAGCCCTGAACAGGGCCCTTTGCGGGGCATGCCCCAAGAAGTTCAGCTCTTTTGCCTGTAAAAAAAAACATACAATACCCCCCCCCCAACATTACAACCCACCACCCACATACCCCTAATCTAACCCAAACCCCCCTTAAATAAACCTAACACTAATCCCCTGAAGATCTTCCTACCTTGTCTTCACCATCCAGGTATCACCTATCGGTCCTGGCTCCGATATCTTCATCCAACCCAAGCGGGGGCTAGACATCCACTGAAGAAGTCCAGAAGAGGGTCCAAAGTCTTCCTCCTATCCGGCAAGAAGAGGACATCCGGACCGGCAAACATCTTCTCCAAGCGGCATCTTCGATCTTCTTCCATCCGGAGCGAAGCCAATCAGATTGAGCTCGCATTCTATTGGCTGATCGGAACAGCCAATAGAATGCGAGCTCAATCTGATTGGCTGATTGGATCAGCCAATCGGATTGAACTTGATTCTGATTGGCTGATTCCATCAGCCAATCAGAAAATTCCTACCTTAATTCCGATTGGCTGATAGAATCCTATCAGCCAATCGGAATTCGAGGGACGCCATCTTGGATGACGTCATTTAAAGGAACCGTCATTCGTCGTTCAGTCGTCGGTCCGGATGGATGTTCCGCGCTGGGGGTCTTCAGGATCCTGCCGCTTCGCTCCGGATGGAAGAAGATCGAAGATGCCGCTTGGAGAAGATGTTTGCCGGTCCGGATGTCCTCTTCTTGCCGGATAGGAGGAAGACTTTGGACCCTCTTCTGGACTTCTTCAGTGAATGTCTAGCCCCCGCTTGGGTTGGATGAAGCTATCGGAGCCAGGAACGATCGGTGATACCTGGATGGTGAAGACAAGGTAGGAAGATCTTCAGGGGATTAGTGTTAGGTTTATTTAAGGGGGGTTTGGGTTAGATTAGGGGTATGTGGGTGGTGGGTTGTAATGTTGGGGGGGGGTATTGTATGTTTTTTTTTACAGGCAAAAGAGCTGAACTTCTTGGGGCATGCCCCGCAAAGGGCCCTGTTCAGGGCTGGTAAGGTAAAAGAGCTTGTAACTTTTTTAATTTAGAATAGGGTAGGGAATTTTTTATTTTGGGGGGCTTTGTTATTTTATTAGGGGGCTTAGAGTAGGTGTAATTAGTTTAAAATTGTTGTAATATTTTTCTTATGTTTGTAAATATTTTTTTATTTTCTGTAACTTAGTTCTTTTTTATTTTTTGTACTTTAGCTAGTTTATTTAATTGTATTTATTTGTAGAAATTGTGTTTATTTAATTTATTGATAGTGTAGTGTTAGGTTAATTGTAGGTAATTGTAGGTAGTTTATTTAATTATTTTATTGATAGGGTAGTGTTAGGTTTAATTATATCTTAGGTTAGGATTTATTTTACAGGTAAATTTGTTATTATTTTAACTAGGTAACTATTAAATAGTTCTTAACTATTTAATAGCTATTGTACCTAGTTAAAATAAATACCAAGTTGCCTGTAAAATAAATATTAATCCTAAAATAGCTATAATATAATTATAATTTATATTGTAGCTATATTAGGGTTTATTTTACAGGTAAGTATTTAGCTTTAAATAGGATTAATTTATTTAATAAGAGTTAATTTATTTCGTTAGATGTAAATTATATTTAAGTTAGGGGGGTGTTAGTGTTAGGGTTAGACTTAGCTTTAGGGGTTAATACATTTATTAGAATAGCGGTGAGCTCCGATCGGAAGATTAGGGGTTAATAATTGAAGTTAGGTGTCGGCGATGTTAGGGAGGGCAGATTAGGGGTTAATACTATTTATGATAGGGTTAGTGAGGCGGATTAGGGGTTAATAACTTTATTATAGTAGCGCTCAGGTCCGCTCGGCAGATTAGGGGTTAATAAGTGTAGGTAGGTGTCGGCGACGTTGTGGGGGGCAGATTAGGGGTTAATAAATATAACATAGGGGTCGGCAATGTTAGGACAGCAGATTAGGGGTACATAGGGATAACGTAGGTTGCGGCGGTTTACGGAGCGTCAGATTAGGGGTTAAAAGTGTAATGCAGGGGTCAGCGATAGCGGGGGCGGCAGATTAGGGGTTAATAAGTGTAAGGCTAGGGGTGTTTAGACTCGGGGTACATGTTAGAGTGTTAGGTGCAGACGTAGGAAGTGTTTCCCCATAGGAAACAATGGGGCTGCGTTAGGAGCTGAACGCAGCTTTTTTGCAGGTGTTTTTTTTTCAGCTCAAACAGCCCCATTGTTTCCTATGGGGGAATCGTGCACGAGCACGTTTTTGATGCCGGCCGCGTCCGTAAGCAACTCTGGTATCGAGAGTTGCATTTGCGGTAAAAATGCTCTACGCTCCTTTTTTAGAGCCTAACGCAGCATTTGTTTGAACTCTCGATACCAGAGTTAAATTTATGGTGCAGCCAGAAAAAAACCCGCGGAGCGTTAACAGCCCTTTTACCGCCGAACTCCAAATCTAGGCCTATGTTAGCAAAAACGGCAATGTTGTTTGTTATTATCTGCTGGAGTTAGTGAAGGACAGATATGCAGCACGTTTAGCCTTAAAAGGGTAGTGGGCTGTAAAATCAGTTTATCCTTAATGTCTTTGCAATTTCTTATTTTACCAGCAGCAGAGTATAACATGTTTGATAAATTGTTAATTTATGTTTTTATTTCTGTATATAAATAGCTTGTTTTGATATTTGACACCACAACCCATTAAAACAGGCTGAGCTTGTAGAGAAATCAGAGCTCTTTATCTTATCACTTTCTATGCACACAAATGCTTTTCATCTTACTTCTCTCTGTATATCAACACCCAATACTCAGAATAATTCAAAGTTAACATTGTATTAATTATTCTCTCCTACCCCCCATTGGGAGTGTAATTTAATTTGCTGGCTATGTAACTAAATTACATGAAAAACAGAATTTATGTTTACCTGATAAATTACTTTCTCCAACGGTGTGTCCGGTCCACGGCGTCATCCTTACTTGTGGGATATTCTCTTCCCCAACAGGAAATGGCAAAGAGCCCAGCAAAGCTGGTCACATGATCCCTCCTAGGCTCCGCCTACCCCAGTCATTCGACCGACGTTAAGGAGGAATATTTGCATAGGAGAAACCATATGGTACCGTGGTGACTGTAGTTAAAGAAAATAAATTATCAGACCTGATTAAAAAACCAGGGCGGGCCGTGGACCGGACACACCGTTGGAGAAAGTAATTTATCAGGTAAACATAAATTCTGTTTTCTCCAACATAGGTGTGTCCGGTCCACGGCGTCATCCTTACTTGTGGGAACCAATACCAAAGCTTTAGGACACGGATGAAGGGAGGGAGCAAATCAGGTCACCTAAATGGAAGGCACCACGGCTTGCAAAACCTTTCTCCCAAAAATAGCCTCAGAAGAAGCAAAAGTATCAAACTTGTAAAATTTGGTAAAAGTGTGCAGTGAAGACCAAGTCGCTGCCCTACATATCTGATCAACAGAAGCCTCGTTCTTGAAGGCCCATGTGGAAGCCACAGCCCTAGTGGAATGAGCTGTGATTCTTTCGGGAGGCTGCCGTCCGGCAGTCTCGTAAGCCAATCTGATGATGCTTTTAATCCAAAAAGAGAGAGAGGTAGAAGTTGCTTTTTGACCTCTCCTTTTACCGGAATAAACAACAAACAAGGAAGATGTTTGTCTAAAATCCTTGGTAGCATCTAAATAGAATTTTAGAGCGCGAACAACATCCAAATTGTGCAACAAACGTTCCTTCTTTGAAACTGGTTTCGGACACAGAGAAGGTACGATAATCTCCTGGTTAATGTTTTTGTTAGAAACAACCTTTGGAAGAAAACCAGGTTTAGTACGTAAAACCACCTTATCTGCATGGAACACCAGATAAGGAGGAGAACACTGCAGAGCAGATAATTCTGAAACTCTTCTGGCAGAAGAAATTGCAACTAAAAACAAAACTTTCCAAGATAATAATTTAATATCAACGGAATGCAAGGGTTCAAACGGAACCCCCTGAAGAACTGAAAGAACTAAATTGAGACTCCAAGGAGGAGTCAACGGTTTGTAAACAGGCTTGATTTTAACCAGAGCCTGAACAAAAGCTTGAACATCTGGCACAGCTGCCAGCTTTTTGTGAAGTAACACCGACAAGGCAGAAATCTGTCCCTTCAGGGAACTTGCAGATAATCCTTTTTCCAATCCTTCTTGAAGGAAGGATAGAATCCTAGGAATCTTAACCTTGTCCCAAGGGAATCCTTTATATTCACACCAACAGATATATTTTTTCCAAATTTTGTGGTAAATCTTTCTAGTTACAGGCTTTCTGGCCTGAACAAGAGTATCGATAACAGAATCTGAGAATCCTCGCTTCGATAAAATCAAGCGTTCAATCTCCAAGCAGTCAGCTGGAGTGAAACCAGATTCGGATGTTCGAACGGACCCTGAACAAGAAGGTCTCGTCTCAAAGGTAGCTTCCAAGGTGGAGCCGATGACATATTCACCAGATCTGCATACCAAGTCCTGCGTGGCCACGCAGGAGCTATCAAGATCACCGACGCCCTCTCCTGATTGATCCTGGCTACCAGCCTGGGGATGAGAGGAAATGGCGGGAACACATAAGCTAGTTTGAAGGTCCAAGGTGCTACTAGTGCATCCACTAGAGCCGCCTTGGGATCCCTGGATCTGGACCCGTAGCAAGGAACTTTGAAGTTCTGACGAGAGGCCATCAGATCCATGTCTGGAATGCCCCACAGCCGAGTGACTTGGGCAAAGATTTCCGGATGGAGTTCCCACTCCCCCGGATGCAATGTCTGACGACTCAGAAAATCCGCTTCCCAATTTTCCACTCCTGGGATGTGGATAGCAGACAGGTGGCAGGAGTGAGACTCCGCCCATAGAATGATTTTGGTCACTTCTTCCATCGCTAGGGAACTCCTTGTTCCCCCCTGATGGTTGATGTACGCAACAGTTGTCATGTTGTCTGATTGAAACCGTATGAACTTGGTCCACGCTAGCTGAGGCCAAGCCTTGAGAGCATTGAATATCGCTCTCAGTTCCAGAATATTTATCGGTAGAAGAGATTCTTCCCGAGACCAAAGACCCTGAGCTTTCAGGGATCCCCAGACCGCGCCCCAGCCCATCAGACTGGCGTCGGTCGTGACAATGACCCACTCTGGTCTGCGGAATGTCATCCCTTGTGACAGGTTGTCCAGGGACAGCCACCAACGGAGTGAGTCTCTGGTCCTCTGATTTACTTGTATCTTCGGAGACAAGTCTGTATAGTCCCCATTCCACTGACTGAGCATGCACAGTTGTAATGGTCTTAGATGAATGCGCGCAAAAGGAACTATGTCCATTGCCGCTACCATCAACCCGATCACTTCCATGCACTGAGCTATGGAAGGAAGAGGAACGGAATGAAGTATCCGACAAGAGTCTAGAAGTTTTGTTTTTCTGGCCTCTGTTAGAAAAATCCTCATTTCTAAGGAGTCTATAATTGTTCCCAAGAAGGGAACCCTTGTTGACGGGGATAGAGAACTCTTTTCCACGTTCACTTTCCATCCGTGAGATCTGAGAAAGGCCAGGACGATGTCCGTGTGAGCCTTTGCTTGAGGAAGGGACGACGCTTGAATCAGAATGTCGTCCAAGTAAGGTACTACCGCAACGCCCCTTGGTCTTAGCACAGCTAGAAGGGACCCTAGTACCTTTGTGAAAATCCTTGGAGCAGTGGCTAATCCGAAAGGAAGCGCCACGAACTGGTAATGTTTGTCCAGGAATGCGAACCTTAGGAACCGATGATGTTCCTTGTGGATAGGAATATGTAGATACGCATCCTTTAAATCCACCGTGGTCATGAATTGACCTTCCTGGATGGAAGGAAGAATAGTTCGAATGGTTTCCATCTTGAACGATGGAACCTTGAGAAACTTGTTTAAGATCTTGAGATCTAAGATTGGTCTGAACGTTCCCTCTTTTTTGGGAACTATGAACAGATTGGAGTAGAACCCCATCCCTTGTTCTCTTAATGGAACAGGATGAATCACTCCCATTTTTAACAGGTCTTCTACACAATGTAAGAACGCCTGTCTTTTTATGTGGTCTAAAGACAACTGAGACCTGTGGAACCTCCCCCTTGGGGGAAGTCCCTTGAATTCCAGAAGATAACCTTGGGAGACTATTTCTAGCGCCCAAGGATCCAGAACATCTCTTGCCCAAGCCTGAGCGAAGAGAGAGAGTCTGCCCCCCACCAGATCCGGTCCCGGATCGGGGGCCAACATTTCATGCTGTCTTGGTAGCAGTGGCAGGTTTCTTGGCCTGCTTTCCCTTGTTCCAGCCTTGCATTGGTCTCCAAGCTGGCTTGGCTTGAGAAGTATTACCCTCTTGCTTAGAGGACGTAGCACTTTGGGCTGGTCCGTTTTTACGAAAGGGACGAAAATTAGGTCTATTTTTTGCCTTGAAAGGCCTATCCTGAGGAAGGGCGTGGCCCTTACCCCCAGTGATATCAGAGATAATCTCTTTCAAGTCAGGGCCAAACAGCGTTTTCCCCTTGAAAGGAATGTTTAGTAGCTTGTTCTTGGAAGACGCATCAGCCGACCAAGATTTCAACCAAAGCGCTCTGCGCGCCACAATAGCAAACCCAGAATTCTTAGCCGCTAACCTAGCCAATTGCAAAGTGGCGTCTAGGGTGAAAGAATTAGCCAATTTGAGAGCATTGATTCTGTCCATAATCTCCTCATAAGGAGGAGAATCACTATCGAGCGCCCTTATCAGCTCATCAAACCAGAAACATGCGGCTGTAGCGACAGGGACAATGCATGAAATTGGTTGTAGAAGGTAACCCTGCTGAACAAACATTTTTTTAAGCAAACCTTCTAATTTTTTATCCATAGGATCTTTGAAAGCACAACTATCCTCTATGGGTATAGTGGTGCGTTTGTTTAAAGTGGAAACCGCTCCCTCGACCTTGGGGACTGTCTGCCATAAGTCCTTTCTGGGGTCGACCATAGGAAACAATTTTTTAAATATGGGGGGAGGGACGAAAGGAATACCGGGCCTTTCCCATTCTTTATTAACAATGTCCGCCACCCGCTTGGGTATAGGAAAAGCTTCTGGGAGCCCCGGCACCTCTAGGAACTTGTCCATTTTACATAGTTTCTCTGGGATGACCAACTTTTCACAATCATCCAGAGTGGATAATACCTCCTTAAGCAGAATGCGGAGATGTTCCAACTTAAATTTAAATGCAATCACATCAGGTTCAGCCTGTTGAGAAATGTTCCCTGAATCAGTAATTTCTCCCTCAGACAAAACCTCCCTGGCCCCATCAGACTGGGTTAGGGGCCCTTCAGAGATATTAATATCAGCGTCGTCATGCTCTTCAGTATCTAAAACAGAGCAGCCACGCTTACGCTGACAAGGGTTCATTTTGGCTAAAATGTTTTTGACAGAATTATCCATTACAGCCGTTAATTGTTGCATAGTAAGGAGTATTGGCGCGCTAGATGTACTAGGGGCCTCCTGAGTGGGCAAGACTCGTGTAGACGAAGGAGGGAATGATGCAGTACCATGCTTACTCCCCTCACTTGAGGAATCATCTTGGGCATCATTGTCATTATCACATAAATCACATTTATTTAAATGAATAGGAATTCTGGCTTCCCCACATTCAGAACACAGTCTATCTGGTAGTTCAGACATGTTAAACAGGCATAAACTTGATAACAAAGTACAAAAACGTTTTAAAATAAAACCGTTACTGTCACTTTAAATTTTAAACTGAACACACTTTATTACTGCAAATGCGAAAAAACATGAAGGAATTGTTCAAAATTCACCAAATTTTCACCACAGTGTCTTAAAGCCTTAAAAGTATTGCACAGCAAATTTGGAAGCTTTAACCCTTAAAATAACGGAACCGGAGCCGTTTTAAGCTTTAACCCCTTTACAGTCCCTGGTATCTGCTTTGCTGAGACCCAACCAAGCCCAAAGGGGAATACGATACCAAATGACGCCTTCAGAAAGTCCTTTCTAAGTATCAGAGCTCCTCTCACATGCGACTGCATGCCATGCCTCTCAAAAACAAGTGCGCCACACCGGCGCGAAAATGAGGCTCTGCTTAAGCTTTGGGAAAGCCCCTAAGGAATAAGGTGTCTAATACAGTGCCTGCCGATATTATTATATCAAAATACCCAGATAAAATGATTCCTCAAGGCTAAATATGTGTTAATAATGAATCGATTTAGCCCAGAAAAAGTCTACAGTCTTAATAAGCCCTTGTGAAGCCCTTATTTACGATCGTAATAAACATGGCTTACCGGATCCCATAGGGAAAATGACAGCTTCCAGCATTACATCGTCTTGTTAGAAAGTGTCATACCTCAAGCAGCAAGAGACTGCACACTGTTCCCCCAACTGAAGTTAATTGCTCTCAACAGTCCTGTGTGGAACAGCCATGGATTTTAGTTACGGTTGCTAAAATCATTTTCCTCATACAAACAGAAATCTTCATCTCTTTTCTGTTTCTGAGTAAATAGTACATACCAGCACTATTTCAAAATAACAAACTCTTGATTGAATAATAAAAACTACAGTTAAACACTAAAAAACTCTAAGCCATCTCCGTGGAGATGTTGCCTGTACAACGGCAAAGAGAATGACTGGGGTAGGCGGAGCCTAGGAGGGATCATGTGACCAGCTTTGCTGGGCTCTTTGCCATTTCCTGTTGGGGAAGAGAATATCCCACAAGTAAGGATGACGCCGTGGACCGGACACACCTATGTTGGAGAAAAGGGGTTAAAATAAATAATGAAAATCAGCAGATGTGTACACCTAGGTCCCAGCAGTGCATTGCTGTTCTGGAACAGTCTTTAACTATCCATCACAGTCCTTTAGAAAATCGTATTTAAAGGCATATGAAAGAGTGCTCCTTCGGTAAAAACAAATATATTCATACAAAGCAAACATAAAAATCAGCAAACAACTTACTTGTTCTTCTGCTAAATGAGCACTTAGAAATTATCAGTGTAGCCACTGTCTGCAGCTAGATAAGAGAGCAGACATTGCATAGCTTAAGTTCTACTGCCACATGTTTATTTTAAGATTCAGGTAGAGCATCCAATTTTAAACAACTTTCAAATTAACTTGTTTTATCAAATTTGCTTCATTCATGAGGTATCCATTGTTGAAGGATCAACAATACACTATTCATTTTGTCTACTTGGTAACCTTTGTTGAAAAGCATACTTAGGTAGGCTTAAGAGCAGCAATGAACTTCTGTACGCTAGCTCAGCATATTTTGTGAGCCAGTGACAAGAGGCATATATGTGTAGCCACCAATCAGCAGCTAACTCATTAGTACACCTAAGTATGCTTTTTAACAAAGAGTTGAAAAAGAACAAAGCAACTTTTTACCTCTGTGATTACCTTGTGTCTAAGCCTCTGCAGACTGCCCCCTTATGTCAGTTCTTTTGACAGACTTGCATTTTACCCAATCATTGCTAACTCATAATTAACTCCACGGGAGTGAGCACAATGTTATCTATTTGGCACACATGAACTAGCACTATCTAGCTTTTAAAAACATTCAAACGCACTAAGATACGAGGTGGCCTTAAAGGGCTAAGAAATTAGCATATGTGCCTACCTAGCTTTCAACTAAGAATACCAAGAGAACAAAGCAAATTTGATGATAAAAGTAAATGGGAAAGTTGTTTAAAATAACAAGCCCTATCTGAATCATAAAAGATTAATTTGGACTTTACTGTCTCTTTAATTGGGACTTTGCGGTACCGATGGAGAACATTTTACAGCACACTATCTCTTTAGATTGTATGCAATTACCAAGTCACTACAGGTCGGTAGAGAGAAGATTACAATATTCGTCTTGTGCTGTTCTAGTCGCTGAAACAAAATGAAAAATGCTTCACACGAGAGATTTAAAAACCTCCATCACTTTGCTTCATCTCTTAACGTCTATAAAAGTTTCATATCCCCCTTTTTCCCTCTTACCGAGTTATACATAATACAGTACAAAGGGACGTTTCTGCTTTAATGACTGCGCTCTCTTCGATTAACCTCCCCATATATAAAGACAAAGCGATTTCACTAATTCATTATTAATGAAACAACATTTCATCTGCATTAGCTCCTGCAACGCCATTAACTTTCTATTTTAGGACACAATACGGATTTGTAAAATAAACTCCCACATTTTCCGTTCACCTTTTCTACAGCAATTTTGTTACTGCAAACATTTTTTTACAGAAGGATATCTGAAGACTAGTACACTTGGGGGTTAATATTAAAGGCACAATATTTTCTGTCATGATTTGGATAGAACATACAATTTTAAACAACTTTCCAATTAAATTCCATTATCAAATGTGCTTCATTCTCTTGTTATCCTTTGCTGAAGGAACAATGTTGCATTACTGGCAGATAGCTGAACACATCTAGTTAGCCAATCACAAGAGACAAATGTGTGTAGGCACCAATTAGTAACTAGTTCCCACTAGTGTAGGATATGTGCGTATTATTTTTCAATAAGGGATATAAAGAGAACAAAGCACATATGAAAATAGAAGTGAATTTAAGTGTCTTAAAATTACATGTTCTATCTGAATCCTGCAAGGTTAATTTTTACTTTCCTATCCCTTTAAGCAAAATAAGGGATTAAAGGCCCTACCATGCAAAACTGCTGACATAATAATAGCTTAATAACCATACTTACTCACTTAACTAAAAGCTTAACTTAAAGGGACATTCCGGTAAAAATATAAATGCACACAGATTAATTACATCTTTGAATAGAAACACATTTGCAATATACATGTATTGGCAAAATGCTTCTAGTAAAAGTAATAACTGTTTTAGTGTTAACATTTTTCTCTGCACGTGCATGTGATGCATACCTAGATATTGTCAGTGCACCAGCATTTTATATACTGCAGCTGCTCAGAGCACCAGTGTGTCAGCAATTAACAAACTCATTACCAGATGGTACAGGCACCTTAGGCTCTCTGATCAAGTGCTGTGTTTAAAATGCTGGTGCACGGTGCATACTTAAATACACTTTTGAAACAGCTATAGCTTTTATTAGAAGCATTTTTGCTAATTTGTGTATATTACAAAAATGCTTCTATTCAAAGCTAAAATGCATCCATGTGTATCCCAGTTGTGGCTGTAATGTCCCTTTAAAGTAAAAAATAAACACAAGAGACATAGATGGATAAAAGACCCATGGGTCACATTTATTGTGAACCCAACAGAAACTGTCAGTCAATTTCAAATGACCAATAACAGGTGGCGGCAATCGGGTCCTAAGTATAGAAACCCCTGCAAAATAGATGGTTATGAGCCCAAGCAGCTGAAACATGCAGGGCTCAGCTTAAAGGGACAATGAACCCAATTTTTTTCTTTCGTGATTCAAATAGAGCATGACATTTTATACAACGTTCTAATTTACTCCTATTATCAAATTTTCTTCATTCTCTTGGTATCTTTATTTGAACTGCAAGAATGTAAGTTTAGATGCCGGCCCATTTTTGGTGAACAATCTGGGTTGACCTTGCTGATTGGTCAATAAATTCATCCACCAATACAAAAGTGCTGTCCAGAGGGCTGAACCAAAAAAAGCTTAGATGCCTTCTTTTTCAAATAAAGATAGCAAGAGAACAAAAAAAAATTGATAATAGGAATAAATTAGTAAGTTGCTTAAAATTGCATGCTCTATCTGAATCACGGAAGAAACAAATTGGGTTCAGTGTCCATTTAATGCACAAGATGGAACTTAGGGAGTTCTCTGCCCTTCACAACACAGTGGAGTATACCCAGGCCTTAGGATGTCACTCATACTGCAATGGCAGTCACTTAACTTTGCAGCCAGGACCATGACCAACCGCCTAAGCCAGGGTGCATAATATTTGATAAACGCCAAACCTTTAGGACCAAGATCAACTAGAAAGAGAAAGTGGAATTCCAGACCTGAACATATAAAGGGGGAGTTTACAACTCCTCCCCTCTTTATGCAGCAGTGTAACAAACACAAAACTCTGCATTCAGTTCCTAAGGGCCGAAAGTAAATTGTTGAAATCTTTTTATTGATTTTTCACATATTATGTAAAATGTACATGTAACATCATCAATAACAGTAAATAAAATAATCAACCATTAACAATACAGTCTTCAAATTGTTTCTCTCATTATATATTTAATTAGTACAATTCAAATCTTTTACTTTTCCCTCCCTAGATTCCTTACCCCAAACTTCAACCTTCAAATCTCAGGGGTTATCAGATAGCATTCTGATCCATAGTCACATCTTACATTCTTATTTTCTCTCCTCCATATACTTATATCTCAATTTAATTTTAATAACCTGGAACCCTTCCTTCCCTGATATATTCTCCTGCAGACCTTAGGTTCTGATGTTATCTAGGTGGCTAAGGTTCTAGCTCTATTTACCTTTTCTGTATGCATAATATACGGTTCCCATTGTTGAATTAATTTGTTTCTAGTGTTCAGTATAGCTGCTGAGGCGCTCGCCATATTGTAATGATAGTTGATTCTCTTCTCGATATAATCAAATGTGGGGGGATCCCCCCTCCAGATTCTAGCTATAGAGATCCTTACGATAGTACAAATCATTGCTACTAGTTTGTGATGTCTTTTACTAATGCCTTGTGTAATAAAGCTTGTTCTGGGGTTAGATCAATCTCAGTCTCAAGGATATTCCCTAAATAAGACGATGTCCCATATCCTTTTAACTTTCTCGCAATGCCACCACATGTGCAAATATATTCCAGTCTCTCCACATCCCCTATAACACATATGGGAGTTATCTATCTGAGTATTGATAAGTCTTGTGGGGTACATATACCATTTATATACAACCTTGATATAATTTTCTTTTAGCAATGCGTTTGGGGAGAATGAAAGGCCTCTATCGATGTTTGAGAGCCACGTCTCTAATGTCCAGGTCCTATTAAAGTCCTGTTCCCATTTAGTCATAAAATAACTCTTCTCTTTGCTGATTCCTTCACTAAATGATGGATATAATAGTGCAATTAGTCCCTTCCTATGAGTATTGGACAGACATATTGTCTCTAATGTGGTGTTAGTCGGGGGTTTATTTGATCCCATTATTTCTCTTATCCTAGATGTGAGTTGTAAATAATGATACCATTCATTTTGTTCTGGGGTGCCTAATTCCTTATATTGGGAAAAGGTCAGTATTTTATTGTTTATGAATGTATCCGCTATTCGATAAAGGCTCTTGTTTTCCCATTTCTTTTGGATATGTGTGCTAATGAGTGAGGTGATTGGAGCCAATGGTGTCAGCCTTGATCTAACATTAATTAAGGGGTATGTCTTGGTCAGTTTATCCCAAATAAAGGTGGTATGTCTAATCGAGATATATTATTTAATATGCCATGGTCTATGTTGTTTCGTCGCCCAGAGAATAGTGTCTAATCTTCCTACCTCTAGGATGTCTTTTTCTAATTGTACCCACTGGGGTGTTTGATCTATCTTATACCAATGTGTGGTCTGTGCCATTCTGGCCGAATGTAAATTTTGATGCTAAAGTGCCCGGTTTTTAAAAATTTGATTAAAAACAGGGGCACTTTAATTCATCAAAATTTACATTTCATTCGTGTGGTGAAAAAAAACTTACCTTTTAATCTTCACAACCGCTCCAGCTTTCCCCGGTAGTCGCAAAGCCTCTTCCTGGGTCTAAAATGAAGAATCCGGCTTCCTCTAATCACGGCGTTGAATCAGACATTGATTCCCCCGGGGGGGGTAGCCGTGATTGGAGGATGAACGATCCATTATTTCTGACGTCAGAAATGGCTTTGCGACTACCGGAAGAAGAAGGAGCAGCTGTCAAGAATAAAAGGTAAGTTTTTTTCACAACACGAGTGAAATGTAAATTTTGATGAATTAAAGTGCCCCTGTTTTTAATCAAATTTTTTTAAAACCGAGCACTTTAGCATCAAATTTCACATTCACTTTAAGGTTATTCAAGTCAAAATTGGAATCCACATGGATGCATTTCAGTTTTCAATAGAAGCATTTGTGTAATATACATTTATTAGCAAAAACGCTTCTTGTAAAAGATAACATAATTTATGCTTACCTGATAAATTCCTTTCTTCTGTTGTGTGATCAGTCCACGGGTCATCATTACTTCTGGGATATAACTCCTCCCCAACAGGAAATGCAAGAGGATTCACCCAGCAGAGCTGCATATAGCTCCTCCCCTCTACGTCAGTCCCAGTCATTCGACCAAGAAACAACGAGAAAGGAGTAACCAAGGGTGAAGTGGTGACTGGAGTATAATTTAAAAGATATTTACCTGCCTTAAAACAGGGCGGGCCGTGGACTGATCACACAACAGAAGAAAGGAATTTATCAGGTAAGCATAAATTATGTTTTCTTCTGTTATGTGTGATCAGTCCACGGGTCATCATTACTTCTGGGATACCAATACCAAAGCAAAAGTACACGGATGACGGGAGGGATAGGCAGGCTCATTATACAGAAGGAACCACTGCCTGAAGAACCTTTCTCCCAAAAATAGCCTCCGAAGAAGCAAAAGTGTCAAATTTGTAAAATTTGGAAAAAGTATGAAGCGAAGACCAAGTTGCAGCCTTGCAAATCTGTTCAACAGAGGCCTCATTCTTAAAGGCCCAAGTGGAAGCCACAGCTCTAGTGAAGTGAGCTGTAATTCTTTCAGGAGGCTGCTGTCCAGCAGTCTCATAGGCTAAACGTATTATGCTACGAAGCCAAAAAGAGAGAGAGGTAGCAGAAGCTTTTTGACCTCTCCTCTGTCCAGAGTAAACGACAAACAAGGAAGAAGTTTGGTGAAAATCTTTAGTTGCCTGCAAGTAGAACTTGAGGGCACGAACTACATCCAGATTGTGTAAAAGACGTTCCTTCTTTGAAGAAGGATTTGGACACAAGGATGGGACAACAATCTCTTGATTGATGTTCCTGTTAGTGACTACCTTAGGTAAGAACCCAGGTTTAGTACGCAGAACTACCTTGTCTGAGTGAAAAATCAGATAAGGGGAATCACAATGTAAGGCTGATAACTCAGAGACTCTTCGAGCCGAGGAAATAGCCATTAAAAACAGAACTTTCCAAGATAACATTTTTATATCAATGGAATGAAGGGGTTCAAACGGAACACCCTGTAAAACGTTAAGAACTAAGTTTAAACTCCATGGTGGAGCAACAGCTTTAAACACAGGCTTGATCCTAGCTAAAGCCTGACAAAAGGACTGGACGTCTGGATTTTCTGACAGACGTCTGTGTAACAAGATGGACAGAGCTGAAATCTGTCCCTTTAATGAACTAGCTGATAAACCCTTTTCTAAACCTTCTTGTAGAAAAGACAATATCCTAGCGATCCTAACCTTACTCCAGGAGTAACCTTTGGATTCGCACCAGTATAGGTATTTCCGCCATATTTTATGGTAAATCCTTCTGGTAACAGGCTTCCTAGCCTGAATCAGGGTATCAATAACCGACTCAGAAAAACCACGTTTTGATAAAATCAAGCGTTCAATTTCCAAGCAGTCAGCTTCAGAGAAGTTAGATTTTGATGTTTGAATGGACCCTGTATCAGAAGGTCCTGTCTTAGAGGTAGAGACCAAGGCGGACAGGATGACATGTCCACTAGATCTGCATACCAAGTCCTGCGTGGCCAAGCAGGTGCTATGAGAATTACTGATGCTCTCTCCTGTTTGATTTTGGCAATCAATCGAGGAAGCAGCGGGAAGGGTGGAAACACATAAGCCATCCTGAAGTTCCAAGGTGCTGTCAAAGCATCTATCAGAACTGCTCCCGGATCCCTGGATCTGGACCCGTAGCGAGGAAGTTTGGCGTTCTGGCGAGACGCCATGAGATCTATCTCTGGTTTGCCCCAACGTCGAAGTATTTGGGCAAAGACCTCCGGATGAAGTTCCCACTCCCCCGGATGAAGAGTCTGGCGACTCAAGAAATCCGCCTCCCAGTTCTCCACTCCCGGGATGTGGATTGCTGACAGGTGGCAAGAGTGAGACTCTGCCCAGCGAATTATCTTTGATACTTCCATCATTGCTAGGGAGCTTCTTGTCCCTCCCTGATGGTTGATGTAAGCTACAGTCGTGATGTTGTCCGACTGAAACCTGATGAACCCCCGAGTTATTAACTGGGGCCAAGCCAGAAGGGCATTGAGAACTGCTCTCAATTCCAGAATGTTTATTGGAAGGAGACTCTCCTCCTGATTCCATAGTCCCTGAGCCTTCAGAGAATTCCAGACAGCGCCCCAACCTAGTAGGCTGGCGTCTGTTGTTACAATTGTCCAGTCTGGCCTGCTGAATGGCATTCCCCTGGACAGGTGTGGCCGATGAAGCCACCATAGAAGAGAATTTCTGGTCTCTTGATTCAGATTCAGAGTAGGGGACAAATCTGAGTAATCCCCATTCCACTGACTTAGCATGCATAGTTGCAGCGGTCTGAGGTGTAGGCGTGCAAAAGGTACTATGTCCATTGCCGCTACCATTAAGCCGATCACCTCCATGCATTGAGCTACTGACGGGTGTTGAATGGAATGAAGGACGCGGCATGCATTTTGAAGTTTTGTTAACCTGTCTTCTGTCAGGTAAATCTTCATTTCTACAGAATCTATAAGAGTCCCCAAGAATGGAACTCTTGTGAGAGGAAAGAGAGAACTCTTCTTTTCGTTCACTTTCCATCCATGCGACCTTAGAAATGCCAGAACTAACTCTGTATGAGACTTGGCAGTTTGAAAGCTTGAAGCTTGTATTAGAATGTCGTCTAGGTACGGAGCTACCGAAATCCCTCGCGGTCTTAATACCGCTAGAAGGGCACCCAGAACCTTTGTGAAGATTCTTGGAGCCGTAGCCAATCCGAATGGAAGAGCTACAAACTGGTAGTGCCTGTCTAAGAAGGCAAACCTTAGATACCGGTGATGATCTTTGTGGATCGGTATGTGAAGGTAAGCATCCTTTAAATCCACTGTGGTCATGTACTGACCCTCTTGGATCATGGGTAAAATTGTCCGAATAGTTTCCATTTTGAACGATGGAACTCTTAGGAATTTGTTTAGAGTCTTTAAATCTAAGATTGGCCTGAAAGTTCCCTCTTTTTTGGGAACCACAAACAGGTTTGAGTAGAACCCTTGTCCTTGTTCCGACCACGGAACCGGATGGATCACTCCCATTGTTAACAGATCTTGTACGCAGCGTAGAAACGCTTCTTTCTTTATCTGGTTTGTTGACAACCTTGACAGATGAAATCTCCCTCTTGGGGGAGATAATTTGAAGTCTAGAAGGTATCCCTGAGATATGATCTCTAGTGCCCAGGGATCCTGAACATCTCTTGCCCAGGCCTGGGCGAAGAGAGAGAGTCTGCCCCCTACTAGATCCGGTCCCGGATCGGGGGCTCTCGGTTCATGCTGTCTTTGGGGCAGCAGCAGGTTTCCTGGCCTGCTTGCTTTTGTTCCAGGACTGGTTAGGCTTCCAGCCTTGCCTGTAACGAGCAACAGCTCCTTCCTGTTTTGGTGCAGTGGAGGTTGATGCTGCTCCTGTTTTGAAATTCCGAAAGGGACGAAAATTAGACTGTCTAGCCTTAGCTTTGGCCTTGTCTTGAGGTAGGGCGTGGCCCTTACCTCCCGTAATGTCAGCGATAATTTCTTTCAAACCGGGCCCGAATAAGGACTGCCCCTTGAAAGGTATATTAAGTAATTTGGACTTAGAAGTAACATCAGCTGACCAGGATTTTAGCCACAGTGCCCTGCGTGCCTGTATGGCGAATCCTGAGTTCTTAGCCGTAAGTTTGGTTAAATGTACTACGGCCTCCGAAATGAAAGAATTAGCTAGTTTAAGGACTCTAAGCCTGTCCGTAATGTCGTCTAGCGTAGAGGAACTAAGGTTCTCTTCAAGCGACTCAATCCAAAATGCTGCCGCAGCCGTAATCGGCGCGATACATGCAAGGGGTTGTAATATAAAACCTTGTTGAACAAACATTTTCTTAAGGTAACCCTCTAATTTTTTATCCATTGGATCTGAGAAAGCACAGCTATCCTCCACCGGGATAGTGGTACGCTTAGCTAAAGTAGAAACTGCTCCCTCCACCTTGGGGACCGTTTGCCATAAGTCCCGAGTGGTGGCGTCTATTGGAAACATCTTTCTAAATATTGGAGGGGGTGAGAACGGCACACCGGGTCTATCCCACTCCTTAGTAACAATTTCAGTTAGTCTCTTAGGTATAGGAAAAACGTCAGTACTCGCCGGTACCGCAAAGTATTTATCCAACCTACACAGTTTCTCTGGTATTGCAACAGTGTTACAATCGTTGAGAGCTGCTAAGACCTCCCCTAGTAGTACACGGAGGTTCTCCCATTTAAATTTAAAATTTGAAATATCTGAGTCCAATCTGTTTGGATCAGAACCGTCACCCACAGAATGAAGCTCTCCGTCCTCATGCTCTGCGAGCTGTGACGCAGTATCAGACATGGCCCTAGCATTGTCAGCGCACTCTGTTCTCACCCCAGAGTGATCACGCTTGCCTCTTAGTTCAGGTAATTTAGACAAAACTTCAGTCATAACAGTAGCCATATCTTGTAATGTTATCTGTAATGGCCGCCCAGATGTACTAGGCGCCAAAATATCACGCACCTCCCGGGCGGGAGATGCAGGTACTGTCGCGTGAGGCGAGTTAGTCGGCATAACTCTCCCCTCGCTGTTTGGTGAAATTTGTTCACATTGTACAGATTGACTTTTATTTAAAGTAGCATCAATACAGTTAGTACATAAATTTCTATTGGGCTCCACCTTGGCATTGGAACAAATGACACAGATATCTTCCTCTGAGTCAGACATGTTTAACACACTAGCAAAAAACTTACAACTTGGTTATAATCTTTTTTAGCAAAAAACGTACTGTGCCTCAAAGAGGTACTAACGATTAAATGACAGTTGAAATAATGAACTGAAAAACAGTTATTGCATCAAATTTTAAAACAACACAACTTTTAGCAAAGGTTTGTTCCCATTAGTAAAAAACAACACTAATTAAATTTGTACATAAGAAAACAAAACAACGTTTTTTATACACAGTCACTATAAGAATTCTCACAGCTCTGCTGAGAGAATTTACCTCCCTTCAAAGAAGTTTGAAGACCCCTGAGATCTGTCAGAGATGAACCGGATCATGCAGGACATATAAAAGTAGCTGACTGGAATTTTTTGATGCGTAGCAAAGAGCGCCAAAAACGGCCCCTCCCTCTCCCACACAGCAGTGAAGAGAAACGAAACTGTCACAATTAAAGCAAAAAACTGCCAAGTGGAAAATAATGCCCAAACATTTATTCACACAGTACCTCAGCAATGCAAACGATTCTACATTCCAGCAAAAACGTTTAACATGAGAATAGTTATTAAAAGGATTAGTGACCTTAACACAGTAGTTCCGGTGAAATACCATCCCCAGAATACTGAAGTGTATACATACATGTCATTTTAACGGTATGGCAGGCTTTTCTCATCAATTCCATTCAGAAAATAAAAACTGCCACATACCTCAATGCAGATTCATCTGCCCGCTGTCCCCTGATCTGAAGCCTTTACCTCCCTCAGATGGTCGAGAACAGCAATATGATCTTAACGACTCCGGTTAAAATCATAGTAAAAAATCTCTGTCAGATTCTTCCTCAAACTCTGCCAGAGAAGTAATAACACGCTCCGGTGCTATTTTAAAATAACAAACTTTTGATTGAAGTCATAAAAACTAAGTATAATCACCATAGTCCTCTCACACATCCTATCTAGTCGTTGGGTGCAAGAGAATGACTGGGACTGACGTAGAGGGGAGGAGCTATATGCAGCTCTGCTGGGTGAATCCTCTTGCATTTCCTGTTGGGGAGGAGTTATATCCCAGAAGTAATGATGACCCGTGGACTGATCACACATAACAGAAGAAATAGCTGTTTCAAATGTGTATTTAAGTATGCACCGTGCACCAGCATTTTAAACACAGCACTTACTCAGAGAGCCTTAGGTGTTGGTACCATCTGGAATGACTCAATTTGTTAATTGCTGACATGATACAAGCCCCACTGGCTCTCTGAGCAGCTGCATTATGTAAAATGCTGGTGCACTGAGAATATCTAGCTATACTTCACGTGCACGTGCAGAGAAAAATGCTAACACTAAAACAGTCATAACTTTTACTAGAAGCATTTTTGACAATACATTTATATTGCAAACGTTTGCTTTCAAAGCTGTCATTCATCTGTGTGCATTTAAATTTTGACCGGAATGTCCCTTGAACCCTTAGATACGCTTTGGGCTAAACGTTTTCCCTGCACTAGCTTTTTTTTCAAACAAACTGCTTCATCGGACAAATGAAGAGCAATCTAAAGAACAAGAAAGAGACATACGCAAAAGCGTACCATATTTTTAAAATATGAATTTCAGACACTTTTTGCTTGAAAAAAAATATGAAGTTTAATGCTTTTTTTAAAATGATTTTTCTAAGAAGCAAAACTGTTTTGAACAGCATCACATACTGCAAAATTGTCTGAATCAGTTACGTACTAAGGTCTAGATTACGAGTGGCGCTCGAATTGTAGCGTGCAAGCCATATAGGGTATTTCTTGGCTTTTTGAGCGTGAGAGAAAAAGCGTGAGTGTTCCGAATTAAGTTAATGTGCTCACTTGAGCGCAATTTAATTTAACGTGCGTCGGATTAGCACGACTTTAGAGCTCTGGTTAACTGTTACGCGAGACAAAAAAGTTGCAAAAAACACATCACAAATACATTTTACAGTACAGTTACCCTCATATTAACACTGTCTGATAAAAAATATTTTAAAACATTGCATTAAAAAGTTATAAGGGCACAAAAGATATTAGGTCTCAGGTTTTATGTGAAAAAAAGGCAGGCAAAGGGTTTTAACATAGAGATACAGGCATACCTCACTTTACAGCGATTCGCTAATACAGCGCTTTGTGGAGCTGAAGTTCAACCTCCAAGGATTTTGAAACAGTGCTGTAATCATCGTGAGATTGTGAGAAAAGTGACTGGCACCATTTTGTTATGCGCAGTTCACTCTGTTTACAGCATTACAGGGCAATCTGTGTCTCAGTGTTATAGTCTGGCAAATTTTACTATAGTCATTGTCCCTATTTTGCAGGTACAGTATTTATTGAATACTAATTGAATACTGTGCTGTGCTAGTGTTAAACTAAATATAGCACTACTGCACACCTAATATATGTTTGTTCAAACATGTTTTTAAACACACTGGCAAGTGAAAATAGAGCTAAATCTGCCTTGTTTCACTTTAAGGCGGTTTTCACTTTACAGCGGGGCTCCGGTCCCTAACCCGCTGTATGAGCGGGGTATACCTGTACATAGATATACGTCTAAATATGTATATGTATGTACAATATGTATATATCTGTTTATATGTGTGTTCATATGTACTTATGTATTTATATTTGTGTGTGTATATATATATATATATATATATATATATACACACACACACACATACAAATACATAAATACATTTGTAAACATACATAGGCATGTATACAAGTGCATTGGAGCCATTTGCAGTTAAGTAGATGACAACATGAGAAATCTTTATGCAATATTCATATTTAATAAAGTGTTATACTGTGTATTTACTGTAAATATTTCACATTTCAATGTTCTTTACATAGGGGAATATGTTCTATGTATTTATAAATAGATATTCCTATATATATATAAAAAAAATCAGGAAAAAGGAATGCACATCCAGACATGACCAGGTACACATCCCATGACTCATAAACAGGCGCAGCTTTGGTTGCTATGGCCAAATGCGGTAACTAACTCTTCCAGTTTTGCTTTTTAATCCTAGCTGAGAGCTTGTGAGTGAGTACTGGACTTTATGTGTGTTGTATTGTCTGTTTTTGTAATTCTCCCTAAAGGACTTGCACCCTGGCAGGCCTGGGTTAACTACCTGTGACTCTGTAGATAGTGGAGCTGTATGTGAGTGCGATAGCAACCAAAGCTGGGCCTGTTTATGAGTCATGGGATGTGTACCCGGTCCAGTCTGGATGTGCATTCCTTTTTCCTGATTGTTTGCTTATCCCCAGGGTGATTACATAAGTCTGTGAACCCTGACCTGTTACCAGTTTGTTTATTAGCTTGCATTTGTGTGCATGTCTGCAGTTGTGTGGCTGTATTAGGGACTCAGGCACTTGGAAGAGACCTTGACGTGGTGTCTGAGATTGTCCCATTTGGCCAAATGCGGTAACTAACTCTTCCAGTTTCGCTTTTTAATCCTAGCTGAGAGCTTGTGAGTGAGTACTGGACTTTATGTGTGTTGTATTATATATATATATATATATATATCTGTATTTATCTGTATATATCTATGCCTATATATATATATATCTGTATTTATCTGTATATATCTATGCCTATATATATATATATCTGTATTTATCTGTATATATCTATGCCTATATATATATCTGTATTTATCTGTATATATCTATGCCTATATATATATCTGTATTTATCTGTATATATCTATGCCTATATATATATATATTAAAAAATTGCCGTTTGCACGCTCCATTGAAGTCAATGAGGCCCATTTATCAAGCTCCGAAGACCGCTGCTCCATAACCCTGTCCCCCTGCTCCGATCGGGTTGATTGACGCCCCCTGCTGGCGGACGATTGGTCGCGAGTCTGCAGGGGGTGGCAATGCTGAATCCAGAGAGCGTATTGCTCTCCGCATTCAGCGAGGTCTAGCGGACCTGATCCGCAATGTCGGATCAGGTCTGCCAGACCTTTGATAAATAGGCCTCTATGGGGGAATACGTTAACACAGTCTCAATATTCTAAGTTCCACTTTTTGCACGTGTTGGGTTTTTCCTTGCACACTAACTTTTTACTTTCAACTCATACTACGAGTGCAACCCAACTCACGCAAAAAGCCTCCATCTAGCGAAGTTAACATGAGAACGCTAAATTGTGCTCCACTTGTAATCTAGCATTAATAGGGACAGCTTAAAGCAGTGCATAAGTTTATTCGCAGCCAATTATAATCATTCACAGTTAAAGGGACATGAAATTTTTTTTTTACTTTCATGGTATTAAGATAGAACATACAATTTTAGACAACTGTCCAATTTACTTCAATTATCAATTTTGCATCATTCTCTTTGTATCCTTTATTGAAGCAGCAGCAATGCACTACTGGGAGCTGGCTTAACACATTGATAAATAAGGCAATGACAAAGTCATATATGTGCAGCCACCAATCAGCAGTTAGCTCCTGAGCCCACTTTTTATTTATAAAATGTTTTACCAGGCAAAATACATTGAGATTTCTCTAGTTTTCAATGCATTACAAATTGTACAAATAGTTACATTATTATAATGTTTCATACACAGACACCACTTAGGTCTATTTATAATTTTCAGTCTTTACAAGATTGATTTGTTTGTAAAGATAGAAAAAAAAAAAAAATATTTTCAAGAATCTCAGGTTGCTGAAGGATTTGGTGATTTCCAGGAAGATTATTCCACAGTCGAGGAGCTCTGAATGAGAACGCAGAGTGACCAGCTTCCTTGTTGTAATGGGGAATGAAGAGTAGAGTGGAAGAAAAGGACCTTAACCCCTTAATGACCGGACCATTTTTCAATTTTCTTACCCTTAATGACAATGGCTATTTTTACATTTCTGCAGTGTTTGTGTTTAGCTGTAATTTCCCTCTTACTCATTTACTGTACCCACACATATTATATACCGTTTTTCTCACCATTAAATGGACTTTCTAAAGATACCATTATTTTCATCATGTCTTATAATTTACTAAAAAAAAAAAAAAAAATTATGAGGAAAAAATGGAAAAAAACACACTTTTTCTAACTTTGACCCCCAAAATCTGTTACACATCTACAATCACCAAAAAACACCCATGCTAAATAGTTTCTAAATTTTGTCCTGAGTTTAGAAATACCGAATGTTTACATCTTCTTTGCTTTTTTTGCAATTTATGGGGCAATAAATACAAGTAGCACTTTGCTATTTCCAAACCACTTTTTTTCAAAATTAGCGCTAGTTACATTGGAACCCTGATATCTGTCAGGAATACCTGAATATCCCTTGACATGTATATATATTTTTTTAGAAGACATCCCAAAGTATTGATCTAGGCCCATTTTGGTATATTTCATGCCACCATTTCACCGCCAAATGCGATCAAAAAAAAAAAAAGTTCACTTTTTCACAAAATTTGTCACAAACTTTAGGTTTCCCACTGAAATTATTTACAAACAGCTTCTGCAATTATGGCACAAATGGTTGTAAATGCTTCTCTGGGATCCCCTTTTTTCAGAAATAGCAGACTTATATGGCTTTTGGGTTGCTTTTTGGTAATTAGAAGGCCGCTAAATGCCGCTGCGCACCACACGTGTTTTATGCCCAGGAGTGAAGGGGTTAATTAGGGAGCTTGTAGGGAGCTTGTAGCGTTAATTTTAGCTTTAGTGTAGTGTAGTAGACAACCCCAAGTATTGATCTAGGCCCATTTTGGTATATTTTATGCCACCATTTCACCGCCAAATGCGAGCAAATAAAAAAAAAAAACTTAACATTTTTCACAATTTTAGGTTTCTCACTGAAATTATTTACAAACAGCTTGTGCAATTATGGCAGAAATTGTTGTAAAAGCTTCTCTGGGATCCCCTTTGTTCAGAAATAGCAGACTTATATGGCTTTGGCGTTGCTTTTTGGTAATTTAAAGGCCGCTAAATGCTGCTGCGCACCACACGTTAATTATGCCCAGCAGTGAAGGGGTTAAATTAGGTAGCTTGTAGGGAGCTTGCAGGGTTAATTTTAGAGATCAGCCTCCCACCTGACACATCCCACCCCCTGATCCCTCCCAAACAGCTCTCTTCCCTCCCCCACCCCACAATTGTTCCCGCCATCTTAAGTACTGGCAGAAAGTCTGCCAGTACTAAATAAAAGAGGTTTTTTTTTTTTTTTAAATAAAAATAATAAAGTATTTTAGCTGTGATGGACCCCTGCCTTAGCCCCAACCTCCCTGATCCCCCCTCCAGCTCTCTAACCCTCTCCCCTACCTAATTACCACCATCTTGGGTACTGGCAGCTGTCTGCCTGTACCCAGTTTGGCCCCAAAAACCCCCCAAAAAGTATTTTTATTTTATTTTTACTTAAAAAACAATTTCTGTAGTGTAGCAGCCCCCCACAATACCCCCACCCCCACCCCCTCCCAGATCCTTTTATATATATATATATATATATTTTTTTTAAATCCCTTTTTTCCCCTTTTTGCCCTCATTCATTGGTGTCAGTGTGGCTAAGGGGTGCACGTGCACGCGTGCACGCGCACGTGCACACACGCGCATCGTGCACGCACTATCGCTACCGGTGCAGAGAGGGCCACAGAGTGGCTCTCTCTGCATCGGGGGCTTGTAAAGTGGTATTGCAGGATGCCTCCATATCAAGGCATCACTGCAATGCCCTCAGAGCTGCTGGAAGCGATTGTGATCACTTCCAGCACTCTGTTAGACAACTGACGTACCAGGTACGTCCATTGTCATTAACTGCTTGTTAATGCATGACGTACCTGGTACGTCAGTTGTCATTAAGGGGTTAAAGTGACATGAAACCCAAATTTTTTTCTTTCATGATTCAGATAGAGCATGCAATTTTAAACAACTTTCTAATTTACTTCTATTAGCAAATTTGCTTTATTATCTTGATATCCTTTGCTGGAAAGCATATCTAGATAGGCTCAGTAGCTGCTGATTGGAAGCCTCGTGTGATTGGCTCACTCATGTGCATTGCTATTTTTTCAACAAAGGATATCTAAAGAATGAAGCAAATTAGATAATAGAAGTAAATTGGAATGTTGAATAAACTTGTATTCTCTATCTGAATCATGAAAGAAAAAATGTGGGTTTAATGTCCCTTTATGTTATAGGGAGAGTGGAGAGAAGGGTTGAGCATACTACTTATAGGTAGTGCGAGAGTTTCTCAGAAAAGTGGTTCTAGACAAGGCAAGAGGTGAAGAAAATGTCTAGAGTCAAGCAAATGCCAGTTTAGTTATTGTAACATATCACAATGATTAGTTTTGTAACCACATTGCAGGACAAATCAGCATAATGGGTTACAGAGTTGTAAGTTTACTGAGATGGATCTGAGGCGCAGACGCAAACACAACTTTCCCGTAATCAATTACCATGATCAGCCTTTGTTGTTCAATACGTTTCCTAACCTCAAGATTTAGACAGGATTTATTTCTAAAAAGAGCTCCAATTATAGGGTACCGTTTGGACAATAGTTTGTGAATATGAGGTCCAAACGACAGGTTAGAATCAAGCCAGATCCAGCCTACAGCTTGATAATGTAATTATGTTTTTGATTTTTTTCATTTTGGAATCGTCCTAAAAAAACATGGTTACTGTTTTGTCAGTGTTTAGAAACAGTTTATTTTTATAGATAAATCTTTCAACCTCTAAAAATCCTGCTGCAACACAGCCTCAAGTTGTGATATGTTTGGTTTTGTTGCATATATTATAGTGTTATCCGTGTACACGTGTACAGTTGATGTTTTGCCAACTAAGGGAAGATCATTTATGAGTTTAGAAAAAGAGGGGCCCTAAAATAGAACCCTGGGACATATTGCATTTTATGTATGTCTTTCAAAAAAGTATACCAAGAGAACAAAGCAAATTAAATAATAGAAGTCAATTGGAAAGTTATTTAAAATTGTATATTATATCTGAATCAAGAAAGAAAAGTTTTGGGTTTCCTGTGGCTTTAAGCAAGATAGGGTGTATAGGGTTTAGGCAATTCGGTAGCATTTTGAACTATACTTATAGAAGTTGATGTGAGACCTCTTTATGGAGCATTGGATAACAACGATTTTAATAACAAAAACATAGTCTTTTTACAGCAACAAGTTAACAAAATAAATAAAAATGCCTAGGGCACCTTAGTGAGATGGTACCTACCTTTCTTATTTATATTTTTTCATTCTATTTCTTTTAATCCCGCATAAGGTTGTCATTTAACAAATGATCAGAAGACAAAGACATTTGGAAGAAATAATAAAACCATCCCTGGTCGCCTTTAATCAATAACTTTTACATAAGTAAACCAACAACAAAGATGGCGGCTGTGAAATACAAACTCTTCAGAAAAGCAAGAGGTCAGTGACCAACTGGATTGGTAGCAGAGCTTAGCTCTGCCCGAGAGAAGGTAATATGACTTTTTGTAACTCTGACCTACATAGTAGAGAGGAGTCCCTCAAGCTCCAACCTGATCATTTCCACCATTCTCATTAGCCTGGACAAAACGTCCCCTTTTCCCACTACCCCATAGAACTCAAGGCGACAACCTCATGTTGCTAGAATGCCAAGGACCCGCCAACCCATAGAGGGCTCAAAAACTGTCAGAATGTTAAAACCAACTAGTAAAGGAGGGAGACCAAAATTAACGCCTTGGGGCTTCCAACAATTATCTAAAAAAAACTGATCCCTGCCATAAGTAACTACCAGCAAAGTTACACTCACACCACAGTGGTTGGCCCTTCGGATTCATGTGACCAAACGAATAGACCAAGAACCACAGAGACACAACGGTGAGGACACAGAGGTATGAGTAGGATCCATATATTAACATATATATCAAGTGAGTCCGGAGAAAGGTCAATTCTTTCCTACAGTGATTCAACTGACACTCGTACACTATGGGGTATATTTAACATAGTGCGAACGGACATGATACGATGTAGCGTATCATGTCCACTGCACATCGATAAATGCCATTTATCATTGCTCCAGCAATTCTTGTGAACTGCTGGTGCAATACCGCCCCCTGCAGACTCGCGGCCAATCGGCTGCTAGCAGGGGGTGTCAATCAACCCGATCGTATTCGATCTGGTTGATTTCTGTCTGTGGCCTCAGAGCAGGCGGACAAGTTATGGAGCAGCGGCGGGAAACAAGGGGCATCATGCTCCATACGGAGCTTGATAAATCGGCCCCTATATGGTTTTGCATTTCCAATTGGAGATACGTTTACAAAGTATACACTGGAGATTTACATGGACTGTGTCCTAGCTGAACTGGTAATCCTGAAGTTTTACTAAGAGGATAATCCTTATTTTATATATATTGTATGATTGTATAGGGTTGGGAGAAACCTTTAAGACACTAATGTCCGAGTGTATGTATTTAAATGGCTAATAAATGTGATTTTATATATATTTATTTACCAGATTGCTGTTAGGCGCCACCTCACTTTTCTTTTTTATTTGTTGAGCACCACAAAAAGAAGACAAGGGAGAGCGAGTGGGAAATTAAATCTTCAGTCTGGAAAAAGAAGACGCTCAGCACTGTCACCATCAGCTTTTATATGGGGACATAAAAAAACTTCCCCCTCTCTGCAGCAATGTTTCTTCCCTACTGTTCTTGTTCCTTCCCTCCTTAGCCTTAACCCTTAGGTGCACTCCAAGCCGATTTTGGTCTCTCTGTTGCGTGCTGCTTTTAACACTGTCACCACTTTTATGGGCATTTTATTATATACAATATATATATCTATATACACACACAGACAAAAAAAAAGTATACAGGGGTGAAAAAATATTACTATAGTTTTCTAGTAAGGGGTTAACAGTTATCAGCCCACAAGTTAATAGCCCAAAACATAAAACAAAGGAAAAATGTATATATATTTAATTATATATATATATATATATATATACACATATACATATACAGGGCCGCCATCAGGGGGTAACGGGGTGACTGGAGTCAGGGGCCCCGTGAGCTAGAGGGGCCCCAGCAGCCCCTAGGTGTGCTAACTAGTTTTTTGGAGTATGCGATTTTTTTGTTGTTTATTGAATGCAGTGCATATTAACACAGCATGCATAGTGTGGCGCGCTACTACTGAAGGCAGCAAAGGCAGGGGGGCCGGGCCCCAGCCGCACTAACAAAGCTGCTATGCAGCATGGTCCTGGGGGCGGGAACTTTTTTAACCAAAATGAAGCAAAGCGCACTACTAAAGAGCGCAGGAGGTTCAGGGCTGCACTAACAAGTGCACTGCAGCCCCCCATTTAATAAAGCACTGGCAAGGGAATGAGCGCTAAACTATGCTAGAGCGGGAGAATCAGGTGGCAGGAAGTCCTTCTAACAGTGCCTGCGCTTGTTTCTGAGCGGTGCGCCGAGGGACAGCATAAGAGCAGCAGTGAGGTAAGTAAAGAATGCTTGGCTAGTGGCTAATAAACTATTTGATTTACCTGGGAGCTTACATTTTTGCTTTCAGACCCCTGCACAGTACATACTTTTTCTCCTTTTAACAAACAATGTGGTTCTGGATTCCCATTCATTTTCCTCCATGTGCGTCTCCTCAAAGACCTTTTTGTGCATTTGCAATGTACTGCAGGGCTGTGACTGCAAAGGAAAACACAGAGGAAAATGTTTTGGCATCCAGAACCACTTTAGCTCCATGCTATCAGCAGTGCTGTAAACTCCCCCAGACACTGAGAAGAGCTGCTGCCGGTGTTCTAAAATTTGTCTCAATACATAAAAATTCCGGACCTGTTTCACTTCTGGTGACGTGACATCAGCTGTTGGAGGCGTGTGGCACTCACTGCGCATGTGCAAATGGCCCAACCTCCAAAAATCAGCTGTTTAGGTCTAAGCAAAGGGTCAATTAATTATATGGGCATTAGACTGCATTGCACCTGTGCGTAGAATACAGCGCATGCGCACACGGCCCAACTCCTCACGATCAGCTTAATAAGCTACATCAGAGGTTCCATGATTTCTACAGGCGAGTTGCCTTCAGTGCGCAAGGTAAAATGGGAATTGGGGGGGGAAAAAACAACATACAAGTTTCACAAATATAATAAAATATTTGAATCCCAAATTTTCAAACTATACAGTATAGGGCGGATTCTATTAAACAAATTAATGCACAGCTTCATGTGGCCCCACAAAATGTAACGGTTGTCTAGTGTCTATATGGTTGTTCTAAACAACTGTTAAATTTTGTGGGGCCACATGAAGCTGTGCATTAATTTGTTTAATAGAATCCGCCCTATACTGTATAATTTGAAAATTTGGAATTCAAATATTTTATTATATTTGTAAAACATGTATGTTGTTTTCCCCCCCCCCAATTCCCATTTTACGCTGCACGCGCATGAGCATCGAAGGCAACTCGGCTGTAGAAATCATGGACCCTCTGATGCAGCTTATTAAGCTGATCGTGAGGAGTTGGGCCATGTGCGCATGCGCAGTATTCTGCGCGTGGGCGCAATGCAGTCTAATGCCCATAGACTGCATTGCTTAGACCTTTGCTTAGACCTAAACAGCTGTTTTTTGGAGGTTGGGCCATTCGTGCATGCACAGTGAGTGCCAAACGCCTCCAACAGCTGATGTCACGTCACCGGAAGTGACGCAGGTCCGGAATTTTTATGCGTCGAGACTAATTTTAGAACGCCGGTAACGAGTGTGACAGGTGGGGGAGGGGGGACAATTGCTGTTAGTTTACTATGGTAGAGCAGTGGAGAGCCTTGTGAATTTCACCTTCTATAGTGTCTGTCAGCTACAGAGATACAGAAGGTAAGGCAAGGCTGCCTGTTACTGCTTCTTGTGACAGCTGGACTATGATGTAAAAAGGGCAGTGTTATTTAAAGGAGGAACAACTGACAACTGATTGTATGCACACAAATCTTCTGTATGCAGAACTGTGAAAGCATAATTCAAATGTGTGCATATGTGTGGGTGTGTATATATATATATATGTATGTGTGTGTATATATGTGTATGTATGTATCTATATGTGTATGTGTGTGTGTGTGTGTGTGTGTATGCGTGTGTATGTGTGTATGTATCTATGTATGTGTGTATGAATGTGCGTGTATGTATATGTGTGTGTGTAAATGTATGTATATGTATGTGTGTGAGTGTGTGTATGTACTGTATGTGTGTATATGCATGTATGTGTGTGTTTGTGTGTATACAGGGAGTGCAGAATTATTAGGCAAATGAGTATTTTGACCACATCATCCTCTTTATGCATGTTGTCTTACTCCAAGCTGTATAGGCTCGAAAGCCTGCTACCAATTAAGCATATTAGGTGATGTGCATCTCTGTAATGAGAAGGGGTGTGGTCTAATGACATCAACACCCTATATCAGGTGTGCATAATTATTAGGCAACTTCCTTTCCTTTGGCAAAATGGGTCAAAAGAAGGACTTGACAGGCTCAGAAAAGTAAAAAATAGTGAGATATCTTGCAGAGGGATGCAGCACTCTTAAAATTGCAAAGCTTCTGAAGCGTGATCATCGAACAATCAAGTGTTTCATTCAAAATAGTCAACAGGGTCGCAAGAAGCGTGTGGAAAAACCAAGGCGCAAAATAACTGCCCATGAACTGAGAAAAGTCAAGCGTGCAGCTGCCAAGATGCCACTTGCCACCAGTTTGGCCATATTTCAGAGCTGCAACATCACTGGAGTGCCCAAAAGCACAAGGTGTGCAATACTCAGAGACATGGCCAAGGTAAGAAAGGCTGAAAGACGACCACCACTGAACAAGACACACAAGCTGAAACGTCAAGACTGGGCCAAGAAATATCTCAAGACTGATTTTTCTAAGGTTTTATGGACTGATGAAATGAGAGTGAGTCTTGATGGGCCAGATGGATGGGCCAGTGGCTGGATTGGTAAAGGGCAGAGAGCTCCAGTCCGACTCAGACGCCAGCAAGGTGGAGGTGGAGTACTGGTTTGGGCTGGTATCATCAAAGATGAGCTTGTGGGGCCTTTTCGGGTTGAGGATGGAGTCAAGCTCAACTCCCAGTCCTACTGCCAGTTTCTGGAAGACACCTTCTTCAAGCAGTGGTACAGGAAGAAGTCTGCATCCTTCAAGAAAAACATGATTTTCATGCAGGACAATGCTCCATCACACTCGTCCAAGTACTCCACAGCGTGGCTGGCAAGAAAGGGTATAAAAGAAGAAAATCTAATGACATGGCCTCCTTGTTCACCTGATCTGAACCCCATTGAGAACCTGTGGTCCATCATCAAATGTGAGATTTACAAGGAGGGAAAACAGTACACCTCTCTGAACAGTGTCTGGGAGGCTGTGGTTGCTGCTGCACGCAATGTTGATGGTGAACAGATCAAAACACTGACAGAATCCATGGATGGCAGGCTTTTGAGTGTCCTTGCAAAGAAAGGTGGCTATATTGGTCACTGATTTGTTTTTGTTTTCTTTTTGAATGTCAGAAATGTATATTTGTGAATGTTGAGATGTTATATTGGTTTCACTGGTAAAAATAAATAATTGAAATGGGTATATATTTGTTTTTTGTTAAGTTGCCTAATAATTATGCACAGTAATAGTCACCTGCACACACAGATATCCCCATAAAATAGCTAAAACTAAAAACAAACTAAAAACTACTTTCAAAAATATTCAGCTTTGATATTAATGAGTTTTTTGGGTTCATTGAGAACATGGTTGTTGTTCAATAATAAAATTAATCCTCAAAAATACAACTTGCCTAATAATTCTGTACTCCCTGTATGTATGTATGTGTGTGTGTGTGTGTATGTACTGTATGTATGTGTGTGTATATGTATGTGTGTGAGTGTGTGTATGTACTGTATGTGTGTATATGCATGTATGTGTGTGTTTGTGTGTATATACTGTATGTGTGTGTATATGTATGTATGTATGTGTGTGTATATGTATGTGTGTATATACTGTATGTGTGTGTATATGTCTGTGTTAGTGTCTCTGTGTGTCTGCGTTAGTGTGTATGTGTTAATGTGTGTGTCTGTGTTAGTGTCTATGTTTGTCTGTGTTAGTGTGGATCTGAGTGTTTGCTAGTGTCTCTGTGTGTCTGCATGTGTAAGTGTGTCTGCGTTAGTGTCTGTATGTGTTAATGTGTGTGTCTGTGTTAGTGTCTATGTTTGTGTGTGTTAGTGTTTGTCTGTAATAGTGTGGATCTGAGTGTCTGTTAGTATCTCTGGGTGTCTGTATGTGTTAGTGTGGGTCTGTTTTAGTGTCTCTGTGTGTTCTCCATGTGTTTGAGTGCCAACACAGTTTAGTCACTTATTTGACCAAAATTGCCAGGGGGGGTGGGGTGCCCAATTAATGGTTTAATCAGGGGCCCCATTAATAGTTTAGTCAGGGTCCCCAAAATTTCTAGGGCCGGCCCTGTACATAGTGTATATATAATATATATACACACACAGAGGGCAGGGAATTTCCACTAGTCCTGGACGAGTAAACAATTAGATTTTTTTTCTATCTTTAACATTGAGTGGATGACCAAAGTGATGTCTCAAAGCCTCTTGTTACATGGGACCCTAGCCTACAGGCACAAATGCTACAGTTAAACCATTCTGAGATCCATACAAAGGTGACAAAGTCATTATTCTTTCCTAGGTGGGAAGGACTGCACTCTCAAAACCAGGGGCGCGATCCGATATAGATCGCAGTTTGCGGCACAAGCGAGGGAACCCGCGTCGCCCGCAGTTTCAGCTCGCAACTCAAGCTATCCCATATATGGCGCCGTCAGATGCTAACGTGCCGTAAGTCTGACAAACCAGCGATGTCCAGAAATCTGCGCAAGTACAAATTTCTGGCGTCGCCAGTGACTTGCGGCACGTTAGAAACTGCCGGCGCCTACAAACCCTGACTAAAGTCTAAAACACCCGCACTGTCTAACACGCCTCCCTAACATAGCCCGACAAGTCTAACACGCCTCCCTAACATAGCCCGACACGTCTAACCCTCTATCCGCTATCCCCCCTCACTAGCCTAACAATAAAATATGTATTAACCCCTTAACCGCCGCTACCTAATAAAGTTATTAACCCCTAAACCGGCACCAGCTATATTAAATCTATAACCCCCTAAAGTGAGCCCCTAACACCGCCGCCATCTACCTTACCTACCCCCTAAAGTGAGCCCCTACCCCGCCGCTATCTATTTTAAAATTATTAACCCCTAATCTAATCCCCCTACCCCGCCGCCATCTATATTAAATTATTTAACCCCTAAAATACTAAACTATCCCTACCACTAAACCTAAGTCTAACCCTACAAATAGCCCTGAAAAGGGCTTTTTGCGGGGCATGCCCCAAAGTAACAGCTCTTTTGCCAGCCCTTAAAAGGGCTTTTTGCCTACAATCTACATCCCCCTACACCGCGGCCACCTATAATAAATGTATTAACCCCTAATCTAATCCCCCTACACCGCCGCCAGCTATATTAACTATATTAACCCTAATTATATTAGGGTTCATATAGTTAATATCGTTATTATATTATATATATATTAAGTATAATAACCCTATCTAACTCTAACATCCTAACTAAACTCTTATTAAAATAAATCTAATATTAATATTATTAATTAAAATATTCCTATTTAAATCTAAATACTTACTTATAAAATAAACCCTAAGATAGCTACAATATAATTAATAATTACATTATAGCTATGTTAGGGTTTATATTTATTTTACAGGTAAATTGTTAATTATTTTAACTAGGTCTAATAGCTATTAAATAGTTATTACCTATTTAATATCTACCTAGTTAAAATAATTACCCAATTACCTGTAAAATAAATCCTAACCTAAGTTACAAATACACCTACACTATCAATAAATTAAATAAACTACAAATATCTATCTAAAAATACAATTAAATAAACTAAACTAAATTACAAAAAATAAAAAAAAGATTACAAGATTTTTAAGCTAATTACACCTATTCTAAGCCCCCTAATAAAATAATAAAGCCCCCCAAAATAAAAAAAATTCCCTGCCCTATTCTAAATTAAAAAAAGTTCAAAGCTCTTTACCTTACCAGCCCTTAAAAGGGCCTTTTTTGGGGCATGCCCCAAAGAATTCAGCTCTTTTGCATTTAAAAACATATACAATACCCCCCCATTACAACCCACCACCCACATACCCCTATTCTAAACCCACCCAAACCCCCCTTAAAAAAGCCTAACACTACCCCCCTGAAGATCTCCCTACCTTGTCTTCACCACACCGGGCCGAACTCCTCATCCGATTCGGGCGATGTCTTGCTCCAAGCGGCAAAGAAGAATTCCTCCTCCGGCGACGTCTTCCTCCAAGCGGCAAAGAAGAATTCTTCCTCCGGCGACGTCTTCCTCCAAGCGGCAGCAAAGTCTTCTTCCTTCCGGCAGCATCTTCCATGAAGCGGCATCTTCAATCTTCTTTCTTCGCTCCGCCACCGCGGAGCATCCATCCCGGCCGACGACTGAACGACGAATGAGGTACCTTTAAATGACGACATCCAAGATGGCGTCCGCCGAATTCCGATTGGCTGATAGGATTCTATCAGCCAATCGGAATTAAGTTAGAAAAATCTGATTGGCTGATTGAATCAGTCAATCAGATTCAAGTTCAATCCAATTGGCTGAAATAATCAGCCAATCGGATTGAACATGAACTCCTAGTTAGTTTAGGGAGTTACGGGGCTCCAATAGTCAGCGTAAGGCTTCTTACGGCTGCTTTTTGTGGCGAGGTGAAAATGGAGTAAGATTTCTCCATTTTCGCCACGTAAGTCCTTACGCTGCATATTGGATACCAAACTGCGCTGGTTTGGTATACCTGCCTATGGCCCAAAAAACTACGGGCGATGGCAGAAATATACGGGCGTAACTTCTAGGTTACGCCGTATATGTGATACCAAACCAGCGTAAATATTGGCGTCGCCGGCTTTTGCGGGCGACGATTTTTATCAGATCGACCCCCAGAACGGGAACACATCCCATGCCACTGGCAAACTTACAGCCAGGGGTGCTCACTAGGTCTCAGTCAGCTGTGTTACCAATCAGTGACTCGCACAGTTAATCCCTGACAAACTAGGATGCAAAGTCGAATAGGAAAAGTCAAATAAAAATAACAAATACGTTATATGTGATATTTTTATGTGATTTTTTTGCTACAATCTTTCATCTTAAATGTTAATCTTCTTTTAATGTAGGGTTTTTCACTTCATCATTAAAGAGGCACTGTACTGTACAATGTTTCCCCTTAATGTCTTTTTAATTATTTTTTATAGCAGCTGCAGAGTATTAAAGGGACACTCAAGTCAAAATTCAATTTTCATGATTCAGATAGAGCAGCGATTTTAAACAACTTTCTAATTTACTTACATTAACAAAATGTGCACAGTCTTTTTATAGTTACAATTATTAAGTCACCAGCTCCTACTGAGCATGTGCAAGAATTCACAGAATATACATATATGCATTTGTGATTGGCTGATGACTGTCACATGATCTACCCTCCCTCCATAAAAAGGTTGAGCTAAGATTTTAGCTGGTTTGTGCTGCCACTAGGTCTTGGCCCACTTAGGGCTGGTGTATAGGTACTCTCTAGCGGCAAGAGGTAGCGGCCTTGTTTAACAGACACCCCCCCCTCGTCTGTGCTAAAGAAGAAGGTGCTTTAGCGCAGGCTCTGGGATCCGTCACCTAATATTCCTATTACCGCGTCCCTTTTTACAGTTATGCTGCATCACTTTCAAGTGATTTAGCATATGGGTATTATGTCCCTTTAAATATGTGATTTGACTTATACTTTATAATGCGGTTGTTCATCAATCTGTAAACTGAACCTGGGTAGAAGCTTTACAATTGATTAAACGAGTGTAGACAGCAATGTTGAGCAAAATGTGTTATTAAGAGGAAAGGGTTTTAGGATTTAAAAAACAAAAAGTCTATAAATCATGCACAAATATGTATTCAATATGTACTAAAATGCCAGCATCTACTTGTCCCCATGCAATGTATAAAGGGCTACATCCTCTTCAGGGCAAACGTCCTGGCAGAGAAAAATTAGGAACTGCCAAGGTCACGCCCACATTCAAGCTTGATTCTGCCTGGTCCTACCCCCATCACACCTTGACAACCACTCACAGCACCCCAGTACCAAAAGCCTCCAGGTAATGTATGATAGGAGTGTTATGTTTAAAAAGCTTGTGCTAGGGAATGATATTGTGTTTTTTAACACATTAGCTGGGAAATGTGATAGTTTTTATTTTATCAGTATTTGAATGGAAAGGGCTATAATGTCTTTACATACATACACATATAAACAAATGTATATATATATATATATATATATACATATATACAGTACATATACATGTGTATGTATGCATATATATATATGTGTATTTATGTATATATGTGTATATATATGTGTATTTATGTATATATGTGTATATATGTGTATTTATATATATATATATATACACAGATATGTATTTGTATATATGATGTGAAGCCATTTCCAATCAAATAACTGAAAAAAAGTTTAATATTTAATCATCTGTTTTACTGTGTATGTACTGTAAATATTTTACATTCAAATGTTCTTCACATAGGGGAATATGTTCCATGTATTTTTAAACAGATATTCTGATATATATATTTGTACATACATTATATTTATATATATATATATATATATATATATATATATACACACACACACACACACACACATACACACACACACACACACACACACACATATATATATATATATATATATATATATATATACACACACATATATACACATACATAAACATTTTATTCCATGTGAATCAATAAAATATTCATAACTACCTTTGAGTTACGTTGTTTTTCTTCCATTTAGCTATTTATTGAAGTCTATGGTGAAAAGAAGCTAACGTGGTTGCGACATCTGTAGTCCCTCAGTTAGCTCGCTATTTATTGCACCACTTATAATCTGGCCTGAACTTTAAAGTTTCACAGATCCCAGATAACATTTGGCAGGTTATCTTTTTTGAGAGAGAGATTTATTCCTTGAATACAAAACTACAAACTCTCAAAATCATGAAACAGTGCTGCCTGCTGCAAGACCCATTAGCGATACGCGTTTCACTCAGTGCAGTGTTTTAGTGATGTATTACAATGGAAACACAGTCATTATAGCAAACCATATTAAACTGTTATGTTTTTTATATGTTCTCATTTGTTAATTATATTTTTACATTATGGATAGTATTTTTTATTTGTTTCTAATATGTAAATATAAATGTAACATTTGTTTTTGTTAGTTGGCGTCAATGTATGCAAATACACAGCTGCCATTCACGTATGCATGGCAGACTGGCAAGAGGCAAAGAGATAGGTTAACAGATGAAGGAAGAAACTAGTTACAGGAAAATAGATAAACAGGCAGAGATATAGATAGATAGATAGATAGATAGATAGATAGATAGAAAGATAGAGATAGAATGGTAGACAGCTGATAGATAGACAGACAGGCAGCTAGATGATAGAAAGATAGATAGATAGCTGATTGATAGATAGATAGATACATAGATAGATAGATGGAGAGATAAGACAGGCATATAGATAGACAGACAGACAGACAGGCAGATAGCCAAGACAAACAGACAGACAGACAGATAGAAGATAGACAGAGATAGATAGACAGACAGAGAGATGATAGAGATAGATGTTGAATAGATAGATAGATAGATAGATAGATAGATAGATAGATAGAGATAAAGAAATAAAACAGACAGGATGATAGACAGATGATATAGAGATAGATAGATAGATAGATAGATAGATAGAGATAAAGAAATAAGACAGACAGGAAGATAGATGATAGATAGGCAGATGATATAGATAGACAGATGATATAGAGATAGATAGAATATAGGGATTGAGAGAGATAAGATAGATGATAGATAGATAAATAATAGACAGACAGACAAACAGATAAATATCCATATCAAAAGTGTCTGACACCATAGGGGTTCCCTTGACTAAAGAACATTTTGTAATTGCTTGTCTGCCTGGTGCATTTTCTCAGTGGGAGCTGTGCTTTAGCTTTCCAAACACCCACAAACAATTATATTAGCATAAAACTGCAGGCCTCAGCCTCTCTTGGGAGCCGAGAATCCAGTCTCCGCTTCTCGACTGGTGTAAACGGGAAAATAAATAAATAACAAACTTGTATATAAAACAAGTATTTTTTTTTTCTCTTCAACTCAGTATGACCCAAAAATAAACACAAGAACCGCTACATACATTGCAGCGCAGATTGTACTAATTATAAATATATAATAACATTCTATATCTATATATATCTATTTATATTTCTTTTTATATATATAATAACATACTATATCTATATATATATCTATTTATATTTATTTATATATATATATATATCTATATATTCTTCTGTGTGAAGAACATTGGAATGTAAAATATGAACAACTACCTTCGGTTTTAGTGCTGTAGGTCTAAAGCAGTGTCGGGATAGCACGCAAGCGATAAATGTTAAAGTATATGGGGAAATGTTTTTAATGCGGTCGTGATATCCAAAGTCCTGATGTTAGCATTCGTCAAGTTTCACTCGCGTGCAAACAATATACCCGCGTCAAAAGTTTACTTCCAGCTTTGTTTGTGCCTGAGCAAAAGTGCTAAATAGCAAACCACCTGTAATGGCTCTCAATAGGAATTTGAAGTGGTGTGTCAAAGGACTGCAAAAAATGCAACATTTTCTAAACAAAATGACAGTTTTCACATGCTTTTAAAAGATCTATTTTGTTTGCAGATCTATTGTAATGAAATTATTAATGTCTGATGCATAAATACAAAATGACATTAATGTCTATGTAGATAAATACTCTTAAGAGACAGAGGTTAATTTTATTTAAATATTTGCAAATCATTAAACAGTAGGTGCATCTATTGTATGGCCTTGAGCAATGAGGTGAATAAGTGACATTTTGGGAAAGATGTTTTGTACGAGCAAATGTTCTTCCCGCTTTGTGCACAGATTATTTTTTTTCTTCTGTTTTAGTTTCATGACCTTGACAATATCCTTGCTGTGACGGAAGAAACCACTTTAAATGATCAACTGAATTGTGTATGAAACAGGGATTTGCAGGAGGAAAGGAAGGAAAATCTTATGCCATGCACCACCTAACGGATCCCTAAATCTCCTTATATTGCCCCATGTAACCTCTAATAATCCCTCATACTGTTTACTCCTTTCACTTTAATTTCTTTCTTGCTTCCAATCTCACTCAATTCTCATATCACCTCTGAGTCTGACACCTTTCACCCCCACACCCTCCCTCCTTCCTTTCTTTCTCACATCCCTCTCTCTTTTCTTTGTCACATTCCCCTCTCCTTTCTCTCTCACATCCCACTCTCTCTCCTTTTTATCTAGCATACCTCTCTCTCCTCTCACGTGCACATCCCCTCTTCCTCCTTTTTATCTAGCATACCTCTCTCTCCTCTCACGTGCACATCCCCTCTTCCTCCTTTCTGTTTCACATCCATCTCCCACCTCCTTTCTCACTAACATCCTCTTTCCCTTATCTCTCTCTAACATCCCCTTTTCTTCCCCTCTATTGCACATCCCACTCCCCCCCTCCTCTCTAACATCGTTTTTTCTAATTCTCTCTTGCACATCCCTCTTTCCTTTCTTTCTCTCTCATCCCTCTCTCTCCTTCCTTTCTCTTTTACATACATCTCTCCGTCCCTTCTCTCTCACATGCCCCTCTCCCTTCTTTCTCTCTCACATCCCCTTTCTCCTTTCTCTCTCACACCTCCCTCTCCCTCCTTTTTCTCTAATATCCCACTTTCCATCCTCTCTCACATCCATCTCTCCTTTCTCTCTCACATCCCTCCCTCCTTCCTCTCTCACCCCTCCTTCCTTTCTCTGTCACATCCCTCTCTCCCTCCTCTCTCACATCCTTCCTTCCTCTCTCACCCCTCCTTCCTTTCTCTCACATCCCTCTCTCCTTCCTCTCTCACATCCCTCCTTCCTCTCTCACATCCCTCTCCCTCCTTTTTCTCTAATATCCCACTTTCCATCCTCTCTCACATCCATCCTTCCTTCCTTTCTCACCCCTCCTTCCATTCTCTCTCACATCCCTCTCTCCTTCCTCTCTCACCACTCCTTCCTTTCTCTCTCACATCCCTCTCTCCTTCCTCTCTCACATCCTTCATTCCTCTCTCACCCCTCCTTCCTTTCTCTCACATCCCTCTCTCCTTCCTCTCTCACATCGCTCTCTACCTCCCTTCTCTCTCTCTAACATCCCACTCTCCTTTCTCTCTCACATCCCTCTATTATTTCTCTCTCACATCGCTGTCTACCTTATTTCTATCTCACACCCCCTTCTCCCGCCTTCCTCTCTCACATGCCCTGCCCCTTCTCATTCTCACATCCCCCTCTCCCTCCTCTCTCTCACATCCCCTCTCCCTCCACTATCTCTCACATCCCTCTCTCATTCCTTTCTCTCTCACATAGCTCTACCACTCCTTTCTCTCTCACATCCCTATCTCCATCCTCTCTCCCTCAAATACCCAGTTCCTTCCTTTTGCTATCACATCCCCTCTTCCTCCTCTTTCTCTCCCAAATTCCCCTTCACCTTTCCTTTCTCTCTCACATACTGCTCTTCTTCCTTTCTCTCACATCCCCTTCTTACTTCTCTCTCTCTCATCCCCTTTCCCTCCCTTCTTGTTTACACCCCCCTCTTCCATTTCTCTCTCACATGCCTCTATACCTCCTTTATCTTTAACATCCCTTGCTCCCCACTCTCTCTCTCTCTCACATCCCTCTCTTCCTCCGTTCTCTTTCATATTCCCCTCTCCCTCCTTTCTCTCACATCCCCTCCTCTCTCTCACATCCCCCTCTCCCTCTTTTATCTTTCACATCTCCCTCTCAATCCTTTCTCTTTCACATCCCCTCTTCCTCCTTTTTCTCTCACATCCCCTTTTCCTCCTCTTTCTCTCTCACATCCCCTCTCCTCCCTCCTTTCTCTCTCACATCCCTCTCTCCCTCCTTTCTCTCTCACATCCCCCTCTCCCAACTTTCCCTCTCACATCCCCCTCTCTCTCTCCTTTCTCTCTCTCATCACCTCTCCCTCCCTTGTCACTCACATCCCCCCTCATTTCTCACATTCCTCTATTCCTCCTTTCTCTCTCATACATCCTCCGCCCTTTCCCTCCTTTCTCTCTCACATCCCTCTCTCCCTCCTTTCTCTCTCACATCCCCCTCTCCCTCCTTTCTCTTTCACATCCCCCTCTCCTTCCTTTCTCTCTCACATCCCCTTTCCCCTTTTTCTCTCTCATTTCCCTCTCTCCCTCCTTTGTCTCTCACATCCCTCTTTCCCTATTTTCTCTCTCACATCCTCCTCTCCCCTCCTTTCTCTCTCACATCCCTCTCTCCCTCCTTTCTCTCTCACATTCCTCTCTCCCTCCTTTCTCTCTCACATGCCTCTCTCCCTCGTTTTTCTCACATCCCTCTTTCCCTCCTTTCTCTTACAATCCTCTTTCCCTCCTTTCTCTCTCACATACCTCTTTCCCTCCTTTCTCTCTCACATCCCTGTTTTCTCTCTCACATCCTCCTCTCTCTCCTTACTCTCTCACATCCCTCTTTCTTTCTCACATCCCTCTCTCCCTCCTTTTTATTTCACACCCCTCTCCCTCCTTTCTCTCTCACATCCCTCTCTCCCTCCTTTTTCTTTCACACCCCCTCTCCCTCCTTACTCTCTCACATCCCTCTCTCTCCTTTCTCTCTCACATCCTTCTCTCCCTCCCTTCTCTCTCACATCCTTCTCTCCCTCCTCTCTCTCATATCCCCTCTCACTCCTTTCTCTCTCACAACCTCTCCCTCCTTTCTCGCTCACATCCCTCTTTCCCTCCTTTCTCTCTCACATCTCTGTTTTCTCTCTCACATCCTCCTCTCCCTCCTTACTCTCTCACATCCCTCTCTCCCTCCCTTCTTTCTCACATCCCTCTCTCCCTCCTTTCTCATATCCCCTCTCACTCATTTCTCTCTCACATCCTCCTCCCCCTCCTTTCTCTCTCACATCACCTCACTCAATCCTTTCTCTCTCACATTCTCCCTCTCTCCCTCCTTTCTCCCTCACATCCCTCTTTCCCTCCTTTCTCTCTCGCATCCTTCTCTCCCTCCTTTCTCTCTCACATCTTTCTCTCCCTCCTTTCTCTCTCGCATCCCCTCTCACTCATTTCTCTCTCACACCCCTCTCTCCCTCCTTTCTCTCCCATATCCTGTCTCCCTCCTTTCTCTCTCATATCCCATCTCCCTCCTTTCTCACATCCCCCGCTCCCTCCTTTCTCTCTCACATGCCCCCTCTTCCTCCTTTCTCTCTCACATCCCCCTTTCCCTCGTTTCTCTCTCACATCCCCCTCTCCCTCCTTTCTCTCCCATATCCTGTCTCCCTCCTTTCTCTCCCATTCCTCTCTCCCTCCTTTCTCTCTCACATCCCCTCTTCCTCCTTTCTCTCTCAAATCCCCTCTTCCTCCTTTCTCTCTCACATCCCCTCTTCCTCCTTTCTCTCTCACATCCCCTCTTCCTCCTTTCTCTCTCACATCCCTCTCTCCCTCCTTTCTCTCTCACATCCCTCTCTCCCTCCTTTCTCTCTCACATCCCTCTCTCCCTCCTTTCACTCTCACATCCCTCTCTCCCTCCTCTCTCTCTCACATCCCTCTCTCCCTCCTTTCTCACATCCCTCTCTCCCTCCTTTCTTTCTCATATCCCGTCTCCCTCCTTTCACATCCCCCGCTCCCTCCTTTCTCTTTCATATCACGTCTCCCTCCTCACATCCCCCGCTCCCTCCTTTCTCTCTCACATGCCCCCTCTTCCTCCTTTCTCCCTAATTTCTCCCCTCTCCCTCTCTCTTGTGCCCCCTCTTCTTTAACATTTTACTCTTCTACCCCTTCCTTCCAAAACCTAAATTTCATTTTGCTTTATTTCCTTACATTTTCTCAGTTCATTTCCTTTGCATTTCCCCTGCTGTCCCTAATGCTAATGTGCATATTCTACACATTATAATGTGCAAACTATTTTTCATTGCAGATGCACTGTTTCAGCCGAGAGAACTCCTCTACTGATGATTATATATGCAAAATGAATTAACAATCTAATGGTCATTTATATACTGTGATTTCTATTCCGCGCGGCCTGCCTTATCATTCCTGGAAAAGAGGTCATGTGCTTACCTCTGTCATCCTTAATCAGCCACTGAATACTAACGAATGCTCTTAAGACCTAAATACAAAGCTTATAACTGCTGTTCTTTTCTGAATCTGTTTGAGCTAAATTAACGGAATTATTACCTTATAATGAGACCATTGCATAATATATTTGCATAACAGCAAGTAAACAGCCATATTCAACTAGGCCCGAAGCCCAAATTAGTGTGTCCCTAAAACAACAGCCAAATAGCGCCATTATTGTGGAAACATTTTGTAATCCTGCAGACAAAAATACATATCATAATCTGTTTCATTTTATTTTAAAGCTGTGTATTGCTATAAAGTTTATTAATAAAAATGTTTCAAAGAAATGTTATAGTAGCATTTTATTTTTCTAAAAATCTTAAAAAAGCACAGAAATTAAAAAGGGAAGAAAAAGTTTGGCTCCTCCTATTGCTTCATGTAGCCCCTCCCTATAACTATATCTATTGTCCATATAACTCCTTTTTGTAACTCCCCTATTACTCTATATAATACCTCATTACAAGTCCTCTCATTACCTATCTCTCCACAATAACTATCCCTAATGTTCCATACAACCTCCTTATAACCCCATACTGAGATATATATATATATATTACCCCTATCATCACCTACAGTGCCACATAATCTCTCCCTATAACTCCTCATATTGCTATATATAACCCTCCCTAAAACTGCTCTATATAACACTCCTTATAACTCCTCCTATTGCTCTATTTAACTTCTCCCTCTAACTCCACCTACTGTTCGATATAAACTCCCTATAACTCCTCCTATTGCTCCATATAACAATCCCTATAACTCCTCCTATTGCTCCATATAACCCTCCCTATAACTCCTCCTATTGCTCCATATAACACTCCCTATAACTCCTCCTACTGCTCTATATAACCTCTCACTATAACTCCTCCTACTGCTCTATATAAACTCCCTATAACTGCTCCTATTGCTCCATATAACAATCCCTATAACTCCTCCTATTGCAACATATAACTCTCACTATAACTCCTCCTATTGTTGAATATAAACCTCCCTATAACTCCTCCTATTTCTCCCTATAACTTCTATTGATGAATATAACCATCCCTATAGCTCCTCCTATTTCTCCCTATAACTTCTCCTATTGATGAATATAACCCTCCCTATAGCTCCTCCTATTTCTCCCTATAACTTCTCCTATTGATGAATATAACCCTCCCTATAACTCCTCCTATTTCTCCCTATAACTTCTCCTATTGATGAATATAACCCTCCCTATAACTCCTCCTATTGCAACATATAACTCTCACTATAACACCTCCTATTGTTGAATATAACTCTTCATATAACTCCTCCTATTGCTCCCTATAACTCCTCCTATTGCTCCATATAACCCTCCCTATAACTCCTCCTATTTCTCCATATAACTTTTCCTATTGATGAATATAACCCTCCCTATAGCTCCTCCTATTGCTCCATATAACTTCTCCCTATAACTTCTCCTATTGAGGAATATAAACCTCCCTAAAACCCCTACAATTCTCCATATAAACCTCAGTAAAAATCCTCATATATAATTCCCTTTTTCCTTTGACTGTTTCCTTCTCTGCATTCCTTGAGCGTCTTCACACTGCAATATATATTTTTTTATATATATAGATAATATATTTGTCAATAGATATATATCTAAGTGGAAGTGTTTATGGATACATATCAACATCCATCCTGAATATCCCTGCTCTTGTCTGCCGTACATGATGACGGATGTCTTCTTGCAGCGCTATGAGCTTGGACTTCATGTTTTTAATGCCCATATAGCGGTTACAAGATGAAATTTCATCTTAATACTTTTTGGGCTGACTGCATAAATATATGGCAGGTTCTGCTCCTCGCAATATGACCGTTGTTATGTTTAGCTATTCCTTTGTGAGCAGCCAAGGGTGAAATCATTGTTCTACTGATCTAGCATGTTTCTATCATGGAAGAGGTTAATCCCAGCATGTAGTACTGTGTGTCAGGGAAAGAGTTAATCACTGTATTTTAGATCTGTGTAAAATAGATGCAGGTACCCTCTGCTCTGTATGTCAGTATCTAAGAAAGTAGGCTTATGCTGGTCTCTCTATATTAAGTAGAATATTAATCCTTTCTTCAAAGGTCTTTAAGGGGACAGTCTAGTCAAAATTAAACTAGCATGATTCAGATAGGGCATGTAATATTTAACAACTTTCCAATTTACTTTTATTGTCAAGTTTGCTTTGTACTCTTCGTAATTCTTTGTTGAAAGCTCATATGCTAATATCTCATATGCTAATTTCTAAGCCCTTAAAGGGACAGTTTACTCAAAAATTTTCTCCCCTTTAATTTGTTCCCAATGATCCACTTTACCTGCTGGAGTGTATTAAATTGTTTACAAGTAGCTCCTTTACCCTTATATTGGCATTTGAAATTGTTAATTTAGCATGTGGTATCCCCACCTATTCTGAAAGTTTGTGGCCGCGCGTACCAGCTATAGATAAGCTTTGTAAACACAGCCAGCAGAAGAAATTACACTCCCAGTGTGATAAAGCAGAGATAAGGTAATAAAATGTTGATTTTCCATTGTTCTCTCAAAGTATTGGTGATTGTTTTAAGGACAGATATAAGATAAAGAAGCAGGTATATGTGCACAATGTGATACAGTAATAAGATCTGATTATACCTACAAGCTCAACCTATTTTATTAGGCTGTGGCTTCAAAACACAAAATCAGAGCTTTAATATACAGAAATAAACCTTAAAAAGCTAATTTTCATAAATTTTTTACTCTGCAGTTGGTAAAAAAAGCAATTGTAAACACATTAAGGGAAAAACAATTTTACAGTATACTGTCCCTTTAAAGGCCGCCTTTTATCTGAATGCATTTGACAGATGTTCACAGCTAGATGGCATTAGTTAATGTGTGCCATATAAATAACATTGTGCTTACGCCCATGGAGTTATAAATGAGGGGGCACTGACTGACTAAAATGCAAGTCTGTCAAAAGAACTGAAATAAGGGGGCAGTCTGCAGAGGCTTAGATACAATATAATCACAGAGGTAAAAAGTGTATTAATAAAACAGTGCTGATTATGCAAAACTGGGGAATAGGTAATAAAGGGATTATTTTTCTTACTAAACAATAACAATTCTGGAGTAGATTGTCCCTTTAATTCAGAGATGTGTTAATGACTACTCTCCAGATCTTTGAATTATGCAATAGCTTAAAGGGACAGTATACACCAATTTTCATATAACTGCATGTAATAGACACTACTATAAAGAATAAGATGCACAGATACTGATATAAAAACCCAGTATAAAACCGTTTAAAGGGACAGTCAACACCAGAATTTTTGTTGTTTAAAAAGATAGATAATCCCTTTATTACCCATTCCCCAGTTTTGCATAACCAACACACTTATAATAATACATGTTTTACCTCTGTAATTACCTTGTATCTAAGCTTCTGAAGAATGCCCCCTTATTTCAGTTCTTTTGACAGACATGCAGTTTAGCCAATCAGTGCTCACTCCTAGGTCACTTTACGTGCATGAGATCAATGTTATCTATATGAAACATGTGAACTAATGCTCTAGTGGTCAAAATGTATTCAGATTAGAGGCAGTCTTCAAGGTCTAAGAAATTAGCATATGAACCTCCTAGTTTTAGCTTTCAAATAAGAATACCAAGAGAACAAAACAAAATTGGTGATAAAAGTAAATTGTGAAGTTGTTTGAAATTACATGCCCTATATAAATCATGAAAGTTTTTTTTGGACTTTACTGTCCCTTTAAAAACTTACTTAGAAGCTCTCAGTTTAGCTCTGTTGAAAAGGTAGCAGGAACACCCACTGCAAGTGGGAAATAAGACCCTCCCCCCTCCTTTTGCATATGAAAAGACCCTTTACACAAACAGGAGCAAGATGGTGTAGGTATACGTCGGTATTCTCATAAAACTTTGGGGCTTGGTTAGGAGTCTGAAAATCAGAGCAATGTTATTTTAAAATAAGCAAAACTATACATTTAAAAATAACAACAACAAAAAAACTGTATGGGCTATATAAATTGATTATCTACAAAATATTTATGCAAAGAAAAATCTAGTGTACAATGTCCCTTTAATAAATACTCCCAAAGTATATATGGCAAAAAAGGGTTAATCACTAAACTGCACCTGTATGGGAATCAGAGAAGGGTTAATCGGCCTGCTGTCTTTTTGTTTATCAGAGAAGGCGTTACTCTTTGCTCTTTCGATCACTGGTCAATAAAGAATCTTGAGGTTTTTTTTAGAGAAAGAGTTAATTGCTGCTCCATAACCTCTGTAAGGCATAATCTTACTTTTTGTCAGGCAGGTATATCTATCAAAGGGTTACTTCTATGTCAAACAACTAGCGCTTATATCTATGAAGATGTTTATGTTTTGCAGATCATAGAAGGTGTTAAAGGGACATGAAACCCAACATTTTTCTTTCATGATTTAGGTAGAACATACAATTTTAAACAACTTTCCAATTTACTTCTATTATCAACTTTGCTTCATTCTCTTGGTATCATTTGTTGAAGGAGTAGCCAAGCACTACTGAATTCTAACTGAACACATGGGTGAGCCAATGACTATCTGTATGTGTGTATATATATATATATATATATATATATATATATATGCAGCCACCAATCAGCAGCTAGAACCTAGGTTGTTTGCTGCCCCTGAGCGTACCTAAATAAACCTTTCAGCAAAGGATAACAAGAGAAGGAAGCAAATTTAATACTATACGTAAATTGGAAAGTTGTTTAAAATGGTATGTTCTGTCTAAATCATGAATGTCTAATTATGCCTTTATTGTCCCTTTAATCACATATCTAGGGATTTGTATCAGGGACCAGGCTTAGTTATACATAAGAGCTTAATTGCTATTTTGGATGTGTCTGTCAGGGAATTAGTTAATCTGTTTATCAGAGGAGGGGTTAATCACAGCTCTATAATTATATTTATCAGGGTAGTGATTAAGCTACGCTCTAATGGGCTCTTTGACAAGGAGGCATGTGTGCCTGTGATCTAATGGTCTACGTAGGAAGGAGCTAGTCACTGCTATGCAGATAGATTACTGTATTAAGAAATAATTAATCAATGGTCTGATGGTTTCTATCAAGTTAATGGTGGTTCTTAGCTCTGTAGGTCTATATCACGGAACGGGGGTTAATCACAGCTATTTCTGTATATTAGGACATGGGTTAAATACTGATCTGCGGGTCTGTGTATCAGGGAAGGGGTTAAATGGACAGTCTACTCCTGAATTGTTATTGTTTAAAAAGAAAGATAATCCCTTTATTACACATTCCCCAGTTTTGCACAACCAACACAGTTATATTAATATACTTTTTACCTCTGTGATTACCTTGTATCTAAGCCTCTGCAAACTGCCCCTTTATTTTAGTTCTATTGAAAGACTTGCTTTTTAGCCAATCAGTACTGACTCCTAAAAAACTCTAAAAAAAAAAACCTCTAAAAAAACAGGCGTTAGCACAATCTTATCTATATGGCATACATGAACTATCAGTGTCTAACTGTAAAAAACTCTCAAAATGCACTGAGATAAGAGGCGTTTTTTTTTTAACAGTTTCAAAAGAAAACAAAGCAAATTTGATGATAAAAATAAAATGTAAAAGTTGTTTATAACTGCATGCTCTGTCTGAATCATGAAAGCTTCATTTTGACTAGACTGTCCCTTTAATCAATTTTCTGCATGCCTGTACATCAGGCAAATAGTTAACCACAGCTCTGTAGGCCTGTGCATCAGGGAAGGGTTAAAGGGACAGTCTAGTCAAAATGAAACTTTCATGATTCAGACAGGGCATGCAATTTTAAAAAAATGCTGTAAATTACTTTTATCATCAATTTTGCTTTGTTCCCTTCGTATTCTTAGTTGAAAGCTAAACCTAAGTAGGCTCATATGCTAATTTCTTAGCCCTTAAAGGCCGCCTCTTATATGAATGCATTTTGACATTTTTTTTTTAAAAAAAAGAGGGCATTAGTTCATTGATTGGCTAAAATACAAGTCTGTCAAAATAACTCAAATAAGGGGGCAGTCTGCAGAGGCTTAGATACAAGGTAATCATAGAGGCAAAAAGTATATTAATATAACTGTGTTGGTTATGCAAAACTAGGGAATGGGTAATAAAGGTGTTAGCTATCTTTTTAAACAATAACAATTCTGGTGTAGACTGTCTCCCTTTAACCACAGCTCTGCAGGTCTGTGTATTAGGAAAAGGATAAATCTCAGACTCTGTATCTATGTCTATGTCGCATGGAGGGGTTAACCATTGCTCATTTATCTGTGTATGTCGTTCTGCCTTGTGTAAAGGGTCATGTGCTCTGGAAGAAAGGCTGATAGAAATCTTTGAATATTTTTAAAATGATAGATGATGAACTCTGCTGTGATTATCTGTAAGAAACAGGTTAATTAGTGCTACACACATCGCAGTAGGAAGCAGGAGGCTGTGTGTATTTGTGAACATGCTCTGTATGCGAATTGGCAGGTCTTGTGTGTATTTGAAGAGGATATGTGTGTGTTTGTTAAAGGAACAGTCAACACCAAAAATGTTATTGTTTAAAAAGATAGATTCCCCAGTTTTGCATAAACACTGTTATATTAATATACTTTTTACCTCTGTGATTACCTTGTATCTAAGCCTCTGCAGACTGCCCCTTTATCTTAGTTCTTTTTAAAAACTTTAATTTAAGCCAATCAGTGCTGACTCATAAATAACTCCACGGGAGTGAGCATCATGTTTATCTATATGGCACACATGAACCAGCATGGTCTAGTTGTAAATTGTCAAAATACACTGAGATAGGAGCTCTAGCTTTCAAAAAAGAATACCAAGAGAACAAAGCAAATTTGATGAGGAAAGAAAATTGAAAAGTTATTTAAAATTGCATGCCATATCTGAATCATGCAAGTTTAATTTTGACTAGACTGTCCCTTTAAGGCAGTTTGCATTTCTGCAATTTAGTGGAAATTGCATGTGAGAATCCAGTATCTAAGCGTGTGTGTGTGTGCGCAAGTCGAATCTAGGTGTATATATATATATATATATATATATATATATATAGAGTATATATATATATATATATATATATACTGTATATATAATATATATATATAGTGTCCAAATATGAGACTTTGTTCTTTTTGTACACAAATAGCAACTTAATTTTTTCATTTCACTGCACTGCAGCAATCATATAATTAAAGATTAGCTACTCCCTTATACGCTATAAAAGCGCAATCATGAGACTTGTGGGCATACCCTCTGACGAAGTGAACGCAGGTTCACGAAACGCATAAGGGCACGCCCACTCTGACGTCACTTCCAGTCCGACGAGACCGCATCAATCCTTACAGCCGTAAACGGAGCCTCTCACATACAGGATTTATATCTATTACCATCCTTTCATCAGGATCATCATCTGTGAACAGAAATCACCTAGAGGTTCGTCGGACACTTCAAGGTAGTGTCTGCAATAAACATTTCTACATTTTGAAAAAAGGAACACTTACGAAATTGACACTTACAACCTTGTCAAAAGGGAATCAGTTTACATACTCCCTTCGGTCAAGGATTCAAAGAGCTTTCTACCAAACCCCTTTTAAGGGAACAAGTTTACCATACTCCACAGAGGAAAAGCACATCACAGTCTCTCTATATATATATATTAGTGAAGAAAAGGGATGCACTCGCCAGGATTTTCAAAGTTACCATTTAATGTAACGTTTCAGGGTGTTACCCCTTTCGTCAGACAATATTGGTTATTTTGTATTGTCTGACAAAGGGGGTAACCCCCCCAAAACTTTACATTAAATGGAAACTTTGAAAATCCTGGCGAGTGCATCCCTTTTCTTCACTACTATCAATACTTTGGAAGCACCCTGGGTGGATGAAATGTTAACCGTGAGTGCTGGCCTGCCTGCTGTATATATATACATATATATACATATATATATATATATATATACATATATATATACACACGCACACACACACACATATATATATATATATAATTAATGCCCCACAATGATTTAGCATCAAATTTCACAGGTAAAAAAACTACACTATAGGCTTTCGCTTGTGCGCAAATATCTCCAAAGGCAATCTATTAATGCGCGCGGGTTAGCATGCATATTACAAGTTCAAAGCAAAATGTTTGTGTGCAATCAAAAACTAAGGGGCGAAAACTTTGGATATCGCAACTACACTAACTTCTTCTCCCCATAGACTTATGGGTCCGACAGGAGTTTAACCTACAGCGCTAAATCGAAGGTAGTTATGAATATTTTACATTCCAATGATTTTTCACATGGAAGAAAATGTATTTATTTTAAAATATTTCTATATATATCATGTATTTTTTGTTTATATATATATATATACACACACACACACACATACATACATAAGTATAGGTATATACAGATATCTATAGGAATATGTATTTAAAAATACATGGAACATTGGAATGTAAAATATTTACAGTACATACACAGCAAAACACATTGTTAAATATTTTTTTTAGGTATTTGAGTGGAAAGGGCTCCAACGTATATATGGATTTGTATATATGTGTATATATAAATATATATACATAACAAATTCACATGTATACGCATAAATACATATGTATATATACATACATACAAATGTATGTATATATAGGGATCCTTAGTAATACGCACTAAAGTTAACATGGGCGTGATATTTTAATATTAAGCTCTAACGTTAGCGTGCCATTTTTTATCTAGGCCTATGTATGTAAGTCGAGCAATCTGTAGTTCCTTTATTTAGTAGGTACAGTAACTAAATGCCTGCTATGATATTACTAATTGGTATTTCACAAAGTTTCACAAAAAACAACACATGATCACACTTAATGCAAGACAATAATCATAAATTGGCTCTGACGCTTTAGATTTCCAATTGTTGTTAATCAGGCTCTTGTTACCACAAAGACATTTTCAAAGTCTCCGCCAATTAAGAATAAGCATTTTTATTCCATGCTCACAAACCAATATTAAAGGAACAGTATACACCAATTTTCATATAACTGCATGTAATAGACACTACTATAAAGAAGAATATGCACAGATACAGATCTAAAATACCAGTATAAAACCTTTAAAAAACAACTTACTTAGAAGCTCCCAATTTAACACTGTTGACGAGGTTAGGCTGGGACACCAAGTGAAAGGGGCTGAGAGCAGACCATCCCCTGCATATGAAAGACCCATTATACAAACAGTGGCAAGTAGGAGTCTGTAGACATCGGTATACATCTAAAACTTTGGGGCTTGGTTAGGAATCTGAAAATCAGCATGTGATTTTTATAATGTATTAGCAAACAGCAAGGAGAGAGAACAAGAATACAGACTTTATTCAGCAGCATCCATCTTAACCACAACTGCCCGCCCCCTCCAATCACATGACTAAAATGTTAACTGTCTGTAGTGCACAGAGTGAACTAAGCATAAATACTGAACTTAAACTATAACATAAAGCATACACATCATTACATCTTCCCCTTCAAATATGAAACACTTAATATGAGACAAAGTCTTCCCATATTTTTGGTTTAATAGCTCAACCATAACGAGAGAAAGTAACTGCTGGCTCACTAGCAGTAGAATCGGTGTCAAGTTGAGAGTCATTCCCAGCATTATCGCAAGCTGATACACTTATGTTGTCCTCAAAGTCCTCAGTAGACTTTACATCCATGTTAGGTATTTCTGTGTATTCATTGCTTTGCTCTTTATTGTCATTGCTGCTTGGTTCCCCAAGTAAAGTATCAGCTGCAGTGTCTGGTCGAAGATGACGCCTGTTGGGTCTCAGTTTCTGTCCACACTTGGTGTTGATTATATATGACCTTGGTGAATTAGCTTCACTGACAATTCGAGCAGGTTCCCATGTATCCCCAGTGACTCTGTGTCTCACAGCTTGCCCAGCCCTGAGTGGACCAAGTAACTTGGTAGATTTGTCAAAATACAGCTTTTGCTTTTTCATGTTTATGTTCCTCTGACCTGTTACCTGATCCTGTGGGATAGTCTGAGGCTGCAATTTCTGTGGTGCAATAGGCACTGTGGTCCTCAGTGCTCTACCCATGAGCAGCTGTGTAGGTGAACATAAACCCTCCATGGGTGCTGCACGATAGTTTAACAGGCCTAGGTACACATCCTGCCGTGATGATTGTGCTTTTCGGATAATGGATTTGGCTATGCCTGCATACTTCTCAGCTAAACCATTGGCCTGTGAGTGATACGGACTTATTGGTTTGTGCGTGACTCCCCATTCACGCAGAAAGCACTGGAATTCAGCACTTGAGAATTGCGGGCCATTATCAGACACAAGTTCTTCACACACTCCATGTCTCGAGAGTATTGTTTTGAAAGCCCATATGATTGCTGATGCTTTTAGATTTCTCAGCTGTACTAGCTCAAAGAATTTGCTGTAGTAATCTACTACTATCAGGTAGTGGTTGTCCTCAAAATGAAAAATATCTGTGGCCAGTCTCTGCCATGCCCGTGAAGGAGTGTTCCATGGTGTGAGAGGTTCTTTTGCATTGTTTTTTTTAAATGTCTGGCAGGTTTCACATGTCTTCACAAGTGTCTCAATATCAAGGTCCAACTTAGGCCAGTAAATCACATCCCGTGCTCTGCGCTTACAAAGAGTAATGCCCAAATGTCCCTGGTGAATTTGCTCCAGTATTTCTGCCTGCTGTGATTTAGGAATAAGAATACGGTCACCCGTATGAAAGGATAGCTCATTTCTCACAGGCCAGAATCCCTGCAACTCAGGAGAAAGCTTCTTTCGTTTTTCTGGCCAGCCATTGCACATGACACGAATTAGTTTTTCTAGTACTTTATCTTGTTTGGTATCTTGTCTAATTTTTTCCGGCCGTACATCAGCTATTGGAATATTTACTAGTACTGTATGTACCTGTTCTTCCAAATCAGGTTCATCCCGTGCTTCATGTG
>NC_069505.1:528066066-528081066 GCF_027579735.1 Bombina bombina | reverse complement strand
ACAACAAATAGGACCACACATTATAAATCTGTAGAACCACCTATTCAGATTGGAATATTTCCGTAACCACAAATATCTAGAAATTGGGTATCGCAATGAAAGTTAGATCAATGCCTAACCTTAGCAAAACTTGTCTGAGGAACAAAATAAATGGGAACTATTGAAATGTAATAGCCACTCTGAATGGTTGAAAATCCTAGCTATATCTCCAGACAATGCTGTCCAACCTTGTCAAATATGTATATCTAATGACGTCACAATTTGGTGTTTGGCTTAAGCCATTTGTGTACAACTTTTTATTGCTTACTGTTCCACCGTATGTCCCTCCTGGCAATCAAATATGTATTTCTACTCAAGGAATCAAGCTTCTCCAATCATGCTACTCCCAAAGAATTCCAAACTAGTCCATACAGTTCCCTTTCAAGTCTGCAGTTTACCAAAAACAATTATCAACTGACCATTTGGCATCACTAGAATCTTTTAAATCCTTTGTAGTAGTTGATATCATGAGATCAATATAATTTAATACACATTAAATCCAAGACTAGATACTATGGACAAGAAAGCTGAAATACCTCTATAAGGAGCAACTATGGTTCCTAGCTAAAATCTACTATGACCCAAGATGGACCAAGTTCTACATTAAATTACAATATTCAGCACACTCATGAGCTATGTAACATGAATCTCCCCTTTCATACCCTTTATGATTTATTTGCTTTATACAGATTTTATTGACAGTCAATTTCACAGATAAAATTGCCCTTTAAAAACAAATAATTTAATTACCTCCTTGTTTTTTTACATTTTGCTAGTTTATCTGAACATACTTTTTAAGATTTACTGTCCCTTTGGCCATCTATTTTATCCACCTCAATCTACAAACCATTGAAATTGTATTTATCTTTTATGCTAATAATGCCAACCCCAGAATACTTAGAGCAGTTGTTCTCAATCTTTTTAGAATGTGGCACAACTGGCAATAGGGATGTGCAGGGAAGACATTTTTGTTACAAAAATATATGGATATTCAAGGACATTCGGTTCCCTGAATATTCGTTCCCTGCACTATTCGTTTTTCGCTTTGTTTAAAAGAAAACGGAAATCAAATTTTCATTGAACATTTACATAAATTTTTGTTAAAACAAATGGAAATATTTTGAAGCTACATACTTACTTTTAAAGTGTAAAATACTTACCTTGACGTGCGCTGGAGAGCAAGTTAGCCCAATCCTCTTCTTGCCAGAGCCATGGGATCGCTATCAGGAGGCTTGGCACGTTAGGCTCCCAGTACCTACACTGAACTTAGTGTAAATCCTGGGTGCCGAGCAAGTTAAGCCTCTATTTAGCATGGCTGGGACCTGTCAAGAAGAGGATCGAGATAGCGGGTGCTCAAATGTCCATTAAGGCAGGAATTTTGCCCTTTAAAAGGAATTTAAAGGGACAGAATAAATACTGACAAATTTCGTCTGGATTTTTTTTGTTTTCTTTATATTTCGTTGGTGAATTCATTGGGATATTTGTTTTAATTAACAAAAACAAATATCCGATTTTTTAGTATGAACGTACATGCATCTGAAAAAGAATGCTAATCCCTACTTGGCAATGTCAATTTCTGTGTTGGCAGACCTGTGTTCTTAAAGTGTTCTTGAGTGTTAAGATGTCTTTTTAACTTACTTGGTAACATGGACTTATTTGAACATGTCTTGCCATATACATGACATTGCGCCCCATGCGCGCACACTATTTATATTAATCATATATGATTCTAGGTCAGTCTCTCACTCAACACAACTATAACAAATCATGGTTGTTTGTGGTTATTAATGGTAATAGATTTTTAATTTAATACTAAATATAATTATATGGTAAAAAAAACACCAAAACCATTACAACTAAGTTAAGTGAAATAAACACTATAAAGGGTTTCCATTATTTCCAAATAATTTATTAGGAACCAATATTTTACAACAAAACAGTCCAAATAATACAGGGCAACTAGCTACCACAACCTCAATTTGTACAACACTGCTAAATAAATAAAATAATCACAGAGAATTTTATCCCAGGAATACTTAGCCAAATTCTATAATGTGTGTTTTCTCTCTGTCCAAAATCAGCCATCTTCAGCAGGAGGGGGAGGAGAAGAGGGGTGAGACTAGTTTGGTTTTCCAGTTTTTATGCCCCAATTCAATAGGGAGTGGGCTATCATATGCCATTCACAGACTATATGGGAAAGGTGCATCGGGGGGGGAAGGGATTTCTTGTATGAAAACGGTCTGGTGATTAATTGGCGGCACTTTTTGCTTTTTAGCAATATAAACCAATGTTAGATAAATATTAGGCTGAAAAAGTTGTTATAATTAGTTTTTTTTATAAATAGACAAAAAGTGTTTTTACTATCAATACTTGGAGGCAACCCTGCTTGTTTCTCATAGAACAATGTTTAAGCAATACAACCTTACAGGACCATGCATTTAAGCAACTACAACAGCTTGCACCTAGACCCACTCGATTATCAGCCAACACTCAAACAATGTGTTCACAATTTCCCCCGAAAATATCTAGCGGATCATCCAACCCCATCTCCCTCAACTGGGTCAACAAATAAAAAAAAATATTAAAATAATGGAGAACCAGACAAAGTACAAACTCATGGCCAACTATGTATTTTCTGATGAGGTTAAACCCATCACAAAAGTGGAAAAATCTAACCTACCCCTAAAAAAGATACAAATACCCTATCAAAAATAAATTGCCCTCATGTGTTCCAAATTCTCTGGCTAAATTTACACAGACTAGATGACCAAAGTAGTCACCATCAGATTATGTTCCAATTCCTAATTTTACTGTCACACACAGATGTTTTATTTAAGATAATACTAAGACAATACAAGCTGTGATGTCAATATAATAAATATTTACCCAACTACATGTCTGACATATAAGGAACCACTCTTAGTAAATACTTGGGATTTGATAAGGCTCCAAGTTAGTATCATATAAATCTTGCAAGCTGTTATGCAACACAGAGTTTCTGTTCTCTCTTGACTGCAGATTTTATAGACAGATCTCTAGACAAGAAAATAAACCAGCCATAGGCATTATAAGGAAAATACAAAAATCTGTAAAGTGGCACACTACAATCTGTAAGAGAGTGTTAAAAAGACTTGTACGGACATAATCTGCCATGACCAATTTCACAGGCAACCCCTAAACACCAGAAATGTCAACATTCTAAATATTTTAAATAGGCATTAAGTCAAAGCACTCCAGAGATATTTAATGTGCTGTAAACATCATACTGCAATGCGTTTCTCAGTCAATCTATATTTAGACTTTTTGATTAGGCACCTGATATGCATATTGCTCACCCTTATTTATAATAATACCATTATTCATATAATTAAAATAATATCTGTGTTATTTGGCACCTCTCAGAAACAAGCTATAAATATCATTATTGCTACAAGCCTAAGAAAAGAAAATATAAAAAAGGCAGATAGAAGCGTTAAATAAACTGCACCCTTCCTACACGTCAATAAAAAAGTATGTGCATCAATGAATGGTATGAATACATATCGAGAACAAAATAGAAAGTATTATGTACTAATTAATTGTGGATTTTTTTTATAGCTCTTTATATATGTACTTATTTTTTTTTATTTTTTTTTGTATTGAGGATACAGATTATTTTCATGTATAGAGTGCAATACAAATATGGATTATACATACCAAAAAGGGGTAACATACATTTTTCAATATCAGCAGCATACAGACCCTATATCTGTTAAGTTCCGCCCTAAGGTTTATTCTAGGTTAGATGCAGCAGAATAAAATTAGATTTACCCTTTAATGGGCACTCATTAGAGATATCATCCTCATTTGTAGTTATAATAGACAGGTAACTTACTCTCCTCAAACTAGAAAGGCCACTTTTGGGTCTCATTAAACTGAATAATATCTGTACATATGAGGGAAGTATATTAAATAACAATAGAGTCATAATTGGATTCTCAATTTTTGTATGATATTTTCTAAACACTTGAAGTCTCAACTGAAACGCGTCATTCTAGCTATTAGCGAACAGTTTTTGAGGCTTAACATGAACAATGAGATCAAGTATATATATTTAACACACATAGTACCTTCATATTAAACATTAAATAAATAGTATGGTAGATATAAACTTGTAGTAAGATTAATAATCCATGATTCAAGGGGTAGGGAATATAGTGGAAAACTTAGAAGCAAACTATGGTACAAGTAATGTGTAAAGTTATATGAAAGCAGATATCTATGTATATAGACATCATAGTGATATCTCTAATAGAGTAGTATTTGTTGTTACAGGATACAGATACATGCTGTAGATTAGTCCATCACCTGGAGTTATAAAGTCTTAACGGTCGCTTCATTAGTACTGTAGGTCATATAATAAATAGATATGGAAGTTCTATTGATATATGTTCCTATGTTTACTTAAGTAAACTTTGTTGGGGGGGGGGGGGGAAGACACTGTGAACCTCTTACAGCCTATATTATCCAAAATTAGGAAGTAGGTATCTATTAGATAGCGTAGTTGTCATACAGACAGCGTAGGGCAAAGTCTAAAACAATATATACCGTATATAGATAGATGGGTTGTATATAAGTATTAAAATATGAATAAAGAGTATACCTCACCTAAGAGACTATTCATTAGTATAGGTCAATTGTAGCTCATATGGAATGTGAAGTGTAATATAGGGATATCAATACAGGTTTAGTTTTCTGTTAATATGGAGAGAAGATAATGCTTCTAGTGGGTGCCCCACTATAGCCTATATACCCCACCATCTCGGCCGATAACGGCAGGGCAAATGAGTTTACTATCCCATCCAATAGACACTTTAAGTTATTACCAGGTTGAAATGTATTCTCTCCTCAGGATAATATTTGGTAGGTGTGTTAGCAGCATCTAAATAATTCCTTGGAACCAACTCTTCTAAACTAAGCAATAGTCTCCTTTGTTCATTACCTTCAATACAGGGGCAGAATACACTGAAAGGCATCCTAATCTATATAACTTAGACATCAAAATGTACTGTTATGCATACTAGATTAGAATTAGTAGAGGCAGTTGCAGCATTGCCAGCATATGATTTACAGTGCTAACCAGCTTTGGTATGTTATGCCAAGTGAAATTAAGTAGCTATGTGTACTGGTTATATGCAGTTAGGGCTATCATGTAATATCAAGTAATCTAAGATAAAATATGAAATCTCCTGTGGCAATACTCTTATATCCAATAGGGAATGAGATAGTATACAAAAGTGTTATATACTGTTACCGTTACATAAACAATAATCTTAAATAAAGTGGCAATAAAGTCGAACAGCAGAAAATTATGAGAAAAGGGGAGTGTTTTAGAAGTTATATATTATTAATTTTATGTTTTCTCCTTTAAAGCGGTGTCTTAAAAGAAGGAGTTCAATCTGCTTACAATTAGGATACAGAGCAAACAGTCTAATTTAGAGTGATAGACTGGAAGTGCCAGTCCTTGGGTATAAAGGAAGTTTAGCCTATCCCTCTCTTAGCTTGCCATCGTGAAGGGATATCAGCAGTCTGCCTTATATAGCACTCCGTAGAAGCCCAGACACCAGTACCCCACCTCCCAAAAGCAGTCAAACACAACTTTAAACACAGCAGTGAAACAGTAGCCTCAGTCTGGTAGTATGGATCCAGGATATCTAAAGCAATAGCCCAGTTTCCAACTTCTATGAGCTTTTTTGTACTACTTAGTCCGACCATGCAGATACGATAACCTTTAAGGCTAGCAGACACTGAAAGTAGTGGAGATCCGGGTTCTTATACGATCACTAGACCAACCAGCTTAGGCCCAGTATCCTTGTAGTCTTGGCGTCTGACAAACTTTCCGTGTTGTATTTACCTTCTCTTGCTCCATAGGTTGATAGATTAGGGTACACTGCAATCGGAAATGCCATGCTTTGCCCTAAAGTCTTTTTGTCTCCAGTCACGCCTTTAGAAACTTTAATGAGTCGCCCCTCAATACTGGAAAGAAGATCTTGCAGAGGTTGTAATATCACTGACATCCGGTGGTCTGCCTCCATCTTGGTCAGGTTCATGTCAGATGAGTCCTGATGATATGCTTCCACTTCCCGACACAGGTCCTCGGATTCCAGATAGGACTCCAGTCCCGAAAGCTTCAAACATTAATGTTGGGTTTTCTCTGTTGCCAGGGTGATATGCCTAGGTGGATGAGGTACCGCGTTATCTGGGGTGGGGGTAGCTGCACTGTGTATGTAGCACTCTGTATATTCACTATAGTGCTGATGGATCTACACATGGGTTATAAGACGGCCGCTGTAGCGTAGATCCCGTCTTAGGCTTCATGGAAAATACTTTTTATCATCTCACAGTGATCCTCAAATCCTCAAATACTTTTTATCATCTCACAGTGATCCTCAAAAGTCAGGTCTCATTGGCAGCAACCCTTGGTGTCGCCGGGACTAATTTGTCTACATCAGAACAAAGTAAAATTATTTAAATTATGGGTCAGGGGGTAGCGCAGTTAGTACGGCATGGAACGTCCTAATCGCGGTAACGGTTTAAAGTATTTTGGCGTACAAGATTATTTTATTTATTTATGTTTTCTACTAAAATAATTAAAAAAAGTATATTATGTGTTCCAGCTGCAGAGTGTTTTTTTTTTTTTTTAGTTTTGTATTTAGGGACAGACTTCCCAAATTTGAGACTGTTTCCGAAAAATCAGGTTAGGTATAATTTTGTTAGATATTTTACGAAACAGACTGAGCATAGACTAGTTAAGAAACAGATTATGTTATGATGTTTAATATACACAAATATAATTCTAGAGAGCTTTAAATAATTTATTACTGAACATGAGTTATTCAATTTATATTCCAATTACTGTTTTGATTGGCTGTTATGTCCACAGAAATAATTCACATTACACTTTTATGCTTGACAATTTAACCCCTTGACACAATGTGACGTATATATATATCATGCGGTACGAAGCTCATTGTTCCACACAACGTATATATGCAGGAAGCTCCAGCAGCCTCAGCTGTAAAGTTACAGACTAGAGCTGGAGTTTGAGTTTATGGCATCTGTCTATATATGGAACAAGAGTGGTTCCATGTGAAGGCAGATGCCAGGCACAGTGTCACCAGCTGTAACGATCTGCTGGTGCCGGCGGGAGGTGTGGGAAAGCGGGAGGCGGTTGGTTGGCCCAGCAGCAGGGAGGCAGGGGGAGGCTCTTGGAGCACCGACTACCTTTTCTGATCACCGTGGGGGGGCACGACGTATGGGGAGGAAGTGAGAGGGAAGGAGTGGGATGGATCCTACACTGCAGAAAAAAAATGGAGAGAGGAGGGATGGGGAACTACACTACTGAAAAAAAGACGGAAAGGGGGGCCCTAACAATTGGCAGAGGGGGAGGTGTGGGGACCACTACACTACAGAAAAATAAAAAAATAAAATATATGTATGTATAGGTACTGGCAGACAGCTGCCAGTACTAAAGATGGCAGCCTTAGTGGGAGGGGAAGGGTAAGAGAGCTATTTTGGGGGATCAGGGAGGTGGGAGGGTTGAGGAGGATCACTACACTGCAGGGAAAAAAAGAATAATAAAAAAAAATCTAAAACTTGGCAGACTGTCTGCCAGTACCTAAGATGGTGGAGACCAGTGGGGGCGAGGGAGGGAATAGAGCTGATTGGGAGGGATGAGGAGGTGGGAAGAGTCAGGTGGAAGGGTAATCTCTACACTGCAGCTAAAATTAACTTTACAAGCTACCCAATTAACCCCTTCACAGCCAGGAATAATAGAAGTGTGGTGTGCAGCTGCAATTAGCAGCATTTTAATCACCAAAAAACAATAGCAAAGTCATGTATGTCTGCTATTTCTGAACAAAGGGGATCCCAGAGAAGCTTTTACAACCATGTGTGCCATGATTGCAAAAGCGGTATGTAAACAATTTCAGTGAGAAACCCAAAGTTTGTGAAAAAGTTTTTTTTAATCTGATCGCATTTGGCGGTGAAATGGTGGCATGTAATATAACAAAATGGGCCTTGATCAATACCTTGGGTTGTCTACTTAAAAAAATACATAAAAAAAAAAATATATATATATATATATATATATATATATATATATATATATATATATATATATATATATATAGTTTTGACAGGTACATAATAAAAAACAAGGCTCTGTTTCTGTTTAAATAAATTAATAGAAAAAAAGAGTTCTTCTCTGAAATTCCTGGTAGTGAAGACCACAGGGGGTTAATATGTAGTGTCCAGTCACATATTTTATGATCGTTCTATCTATACCACATATTATTATTTACAAGGACGTTAAAGAGACAGTAAAGCCAAAAACTTTCATGATTCAGATAGAACATGCAATTTTAAACAATTTTCCATTTTACTTCCGTTATGTAATTTCCTTCGATCACTCTGTATCCTTTGCTGAAAGCATATCTAAGTATGCTCAGGAGTACTGAGAGCTAGGTGCTTATTGGTGGCTGCACATATATGCCTCTTGACATTGGCTCACCCAATGTATTCTGCTAGCTCCCAGTGCTGCTTCTGCTAGCTCCCAGTGCTGCATTGGCTGGTCCTTCAAAAGGATACCACTGTATGTATTTGAACGTTTCTGTGTGCATGTGAGTAACATTGTATGTGAATGTGTTTGAGTACATGTTAGTTAACGTTGAATGTGAATGTGTGTGAGTACATGTTAGTAACGTTGAATGTGAATGTGTGTGAGTACATGTGAGTAACGTTGTTGGTATGTGAATGTGTGTGAGTACATGTTAGTAACGTTGAATGTGAATGTGTGTGAGTACATGTTAGTAATGTACTGAGTAATGTGTGAGTAATGTTGTGTGTGAATGTGTGTGTGTGTGTGCATGTGAGTAATGTATGTGAATGTGTGTGAGAACATGTTAGTAACGTTGAATGTGAATGTGTGTGAGTACATGTTAGTAACGTTGAATGTGAATGTGTGTGAGTACATGTGAGTAACGTTGTTGGTATGTGAATGTGTGTGAGTACATGTTAGTAACGTTGAATTTGAATGTGTGTGAGTACATGTTAGTAACGTAGAAGGTTGAATGTGAATGTGTGCGAGTACATGTGAGTAACGTTGTTGGTATGTGAATGTGTGTGAGTACATGTGAGTAACGTTGTTGGTATGTGAATGTGTGTGAGTACATGTGAGTAACGTTGTTGGTATGTGAATGTATGTGAGTACATGTAAGTAACGTATGTGAATGTGTGTGAGTACATGTAAGTAGCGTTGTATGTGAATGTGTGTGAGTACATGTAAGTAACGTTGTATGTGAATGTTTGTGTGTAGATGTGAGTAACGTATGTGAATGTGTGTGAGTACATGTGAGTAACGTTGTTGGTATGTGAATGTATGTGAGTACATGTAAGTAACGTATGTGAATGTGTGTGAGTACATGTAAGTAACGTTGTATGTGAATGTTTGTGTGTAGATGTGAGTAACGTATGTGAATGTGTGTGAGTACATGTGAGTAATGTTGTATGTGAATGTGTGTGAGTACATGTGAGTAATGTTGTTGGTATGTGAATGTGTGTGAGTACATGTGAGTAACATTGTTGGTATGTGAATGTATGTGAGTACATGTAAGTAACATTGTATGTCAATGTGTGTGAGTACATGTGAGTAATGTTGTATGTGAATGTGTGTGAGTACATGCGAGTAATGTTGTATGTGAATGTGTGTGTGTGCATGTGAGTAACGTTGTATGTCAATGTGTGTGAGTACATGTGAGTAACGTTGTATGTGAATGTGTGTGAGTACATGTGAGTAATGTTGTATGTGAATGTGTGTGAGTACATGTGAGTAACGTTGTATGTGAATGTGTGTGAGTACATGTGAGTAACGTCGTATGTGAATGTGTGTGAGTACATGTGAGTAACGTTGTTGGTATGTGAATATGTTTGTGTACATGTTAGTAACGTTGTATGTAAATGTGTGTGAGTACATGTAACGTCGTATGTGAATGTGTGTGAGTACATGTGAGTAACGTTGTTGGTATGTCAATATGTTTGTGTACATGTTAGTAACGTTGTATGTAAATGTGTGTGAGTACATGTGAGTAACGTTGTATATGAATGTGTGTGAGTACATGTGAGTAACGTTGTATGTGAATGTGTGCGAGTACATGTGAGTAACGTTGTATGTGAATGTGTGTGAGTACATGTGAGTAACATTGTTGGTATGTGAATATGTTTGTGTACATGTTAGTAACATTGTATGTGAATGTGTGTGAGTACATGTGAGTAACGTCGTTGGTATGTGAATGTGTGTAAGTACATGTGAGTAACGTTGTTGGTATGTCAATATGTTTGTGTACATGTTAGTAACGTTGTATGTAAATGTGTGTGAGTACATGTGAGTAACGTTGTATATGAATGTGTGTGAGTACATGTGAGTAACGTTGTATGTGAATGTGTGCGAGTACATGTGAGTAACGTTGTATGTGAATGTGTGTGAGTACATGTGAGTAACATTGTTGGTATGTGAATATGTTTGTGTACATGTTAGTAAGGTTGTATGTCAATGTGTGTGAGTACATGTGAGTAAGGTTGTATGTGAATGTGTGTGAGTACATGTGAGTAACGTCGTTGGTATGTGAATGTGTGTGAGTACATGTTAGTAAGGTTGTATGTGAATGTGTGTGAGTACATGTGAGTAACGTTGTTGGTATGTGAATGTGTGTGAGTACATGTGAGTAACGTTGTTGGTATGTGAATGTGTGTGAGTACATGTGTGAGTAATGTCGTTGGTATGTGAATGTGTGTGAGTACATGTTAGTAACGTTGTTGGTATGTGAATGTGTTTGTGTACATGTTAGTAACATTGTAAGTAAGTGTATGTGTATACATGTAATGTTGTTGGTAGGTGAATGTGTGTGAGTACATGTGAGTAACGTTGTATGTGAATGTGTGTGAGTACATGTAACGTATGTGAGTGTGTACATGTTAGTAACGTTGTATGTCAGTGTGTGAGTACATGTTAGTAACGTTGTTGGTATGTGAATGTGTGTGTACATGTTAGCAACGTATGTCACTAAATATGCGTAACATTGTTGATATGTGAATGTGTTTGTGTACATAAGAGAGAGCGTGTGTATAAGAGAGAGTGTGTGTGTGATTGTATGTAAGAAAGCCTATGTGTAAGAGAGACTGTGTGTGTGTGTCTGTATGTAAGAGTGTTTGTGTGTGTCTGTGAGTAAGAGAGAGCATGTATAAGAAAGACTGTGTGTCTGTGTGTAAGAGAGAGTGTGTGTATCAGAGAGAGTGTGTGTGATTGTGTGTAAGAAAGCCTATGTGTAAGAGAGACTGTGTGTGTGTGTCTGTATGTAAGAGTGTTTGTGTGTGTCTGTGTGTAAGAGAGAGCGTGTGTATAATAAAGACTGTGTGTCTGTGTGTAAGAGAGAGCGTGTGTAAGAGAGAGCGTGTGTATAATAAAGACTGTGTGTCTGTGTGTAAGAGAGAGTGTGTGTATCAGAGAGACTGTGTGTGATTGTGTGTAAGAGAGCCTATGTAAAATAGAGACTTTGTGTGTGTCCGTATGTAAGAGAGTGTTTGTGTGTGTCTGTGTGTAAGAGAGAGCATGTGTATAAGAGAGAGTGTGTGCGTGTAAGAGAGAGTGTGTGTGTAAGAGAGAGTGTGTGTCTGTGTGTAAGAGAGAGAGTGTGTGTGTAAGTGTGTTTGTGTATAAGAGAGAGTGTGTGTATAAGAGAGAGTGTGTGTATAAGAGAGAGTGTGTGTCTGTGTGTAAGAGAGTGTGTGTGTGTGTGTGACCGAGAGAGAGAAGGAAACATACAGTTTGGCACAGGTTATGCGTATATGGCATAGGAATGAGTGCATGAACAGCAGCAGTGTGTCCGTGTGTGAGATTAGGCACTGTGTGTGTAATTACTGGGTGCTTATCTCTCCCACACATACACACCAGCTCCTGCAAGGTTTGTTAATAACAGTTTTATCAGATAAATCATCTGCATCATTTCACAGAATGGTCCAGGACCTTGTAGTAATAGGAATTACATTATATGATCCACACAGGATAACTATCTTCTGCATCCTGATATAATATCCTACATACACCAGATGCCCCTTAAAATACTGTGCACATTTCTCTTACACACACCAGCGTGATTTCATACATTTTTATAATATCCCCTCTTACATACACACCAGCTGTCACCATACAGCCTCTTACACGTGCTAGATGCTGCGTAAACTTCTGTAGGAGGTCCTATTACATCAACTAGGCATTAAAGGGATCATTAAAGGGATATGAAACAGAATTCAGATAGAGAATGCAATTTTAAACAACTTTCCAGTTTACTTCTATTGTCAAATTTGCTTCATTCTCTTGATATCCTTTGTTTAAAGATAGCAATGCACTACTGGGCGCTAACTGAATACATCAAGTAAGCAAATAACGATATATATATATATATATATATATATATATATATACACAGCCACCAATTATTGCAAATAATGATTTGCCTATCATGATTGCTGATGCAAAACTGATAATCCGCCTGTTAAAAGCATGTGACAACATAGAAGCTTAGGGAGGGAAAGAAAGGTAAACAAAAGCTTGTATAAATTGCTTTAAAGTATTATCCTTGGAGAAAGTGAAACAAACATATTGTTTAGATGTATTTTACAACAAAGTGTTTCAAAATAAACAATGAATGTATATTACAATAATGTTTCACTTGCAATAATGAAAGATTTTATGTGTTGTTGAAATGTCAAGTTTAATGGTCCTTTAAGGAGAATGAAAATGCAACAATTCTGCAAAAAATGACATGCTTAGTCATTATCATTATATCTGATCTTTAAAAAACACTGCATAATCAAATACTGAATAAAAAGACAATGCAATTGAACTTACACTGGATTTAAATGAGCAGTAGATTTTTTTTCTGACAAATGTATAAATGAATTTGAATTTGCTGCTCCCACTGTATCATGTGACAGCCATCAGCCAATCACAGACTCATATACACTGTGATTTGATAATGGCTATCTGAATCATGAAAGTTAAAATTTGACTTTAGTGTCCCTTTAATAAACTATGGGGTTGATAACCATCTATCATTTGATAATCATCAGCAGGATAATGGTTGCTGATGATACGTTTTCTATAAAGTTTCTATGTTCTATGCCATCTTCATTTTTTTATTGGCACCACTTTTTAACCCCTTAAAGGGGCACAACCCCAATCTTTTTATTTTATGAATCAGACAGAGAATACAAATTTAAAACATTTTTCCCATTTAATTACATTATCAAAGTTGCTTCATTCTCTTAGTATTTTTTGTTGAAGAAGCATCAATGCTCTAATGGGAGCCAAGTTGAATGCATTGGGTGAGCCAATTACATAAGGCATTTACGTGCACCCACCAATCCTGAGCAGCCTCTGAGCCTTTCTAGGTATGCATTTTAACAAAGTATACCACGAGAACAAAACAAATTAGATAAAATAAGAAAATTGAGATGCTGTTTAAAATCACATGCACTATCTGAATCATGAAAGAAAAAAATTGTTTTTCATATCCCTTTTAGCGACATGGACGTACCCTGTGTCATTAAAGGGTCTTCAGCCTTGTAATAGCACAAGTCTTGATGACTGCATGTCTCACATGACTGTGAGACCCATGCTCTTTAACCCTTTAGATTAAAAACTACAGCCAACCATCGAAAGCACTGTACTTCCACCACAAAGACGGGTGGATATGTTCCCAAATTGGGATTCTTGCCCATCCCTCTATTAGTGTATTGAGCCTTAGGTAATTAATCAAACAAGTTAAACACTTGTGCAAAGTTCCACTCCGGAGCTGAAAATATTGAAGCTTCTGAGCAGGAAACCACAAGTGAAGCTGTCAGGAGCAGCAGTTGTATGGCCTGTTAATTATGTGTGAAGCTTTGTCTATGTGTTTAAACCCTTTGTGGAAATTTAACACATGGGGCCAGATTATGAGTGCAAAATTGTGCTTACACAAGCGCAATATTTGCACTCCATTCAGTAATACCGGTGCAGGCAAATGTCGCTTTCACATTGCAGGGAAGCTTTGCGCTCATGAGAGCGTGCTTCCATAGGCCCCAATGGGAGCCTCGTTCTCATGCCGACAGACACGGCAGAGAACCTAGTGAAGCGAAGAGGGTAAGTCGCGCAGTGATGGGCAGCAAATGTCAAATATTCATGTATATTTGTAGTCTAGCCCATTGTAAGCTAAGGTCAGGCATATTAAAAGGATATGATCTAATGTAGTCGGTGAGTGGGTCTGGGCAGTGTGTGGGTGTGTTCAGTGGGACGGGCTAAGGAAAATCATGCAAATCAGGAAATATGGCTGTCTCAGAGAAACAGCGGGACAGAGATCAGAATTAGCGACTGTCCCGCTCAAATTAGGATAATTGGAAACTTTGCTTAAGTATTGTTTATCTTATCTCATTTGCTGTGGCCAATTAGAGGAAGATACAAATGTGCTCATATACTGGTCAAGCAACCACTGTGTGGCATGTTTAAGGTCAGAATTCACAATCCTTTAGGATAGACTCCAGCCTCTCAATTCTCAGGGGCAGATTTACTTTCCCCCGAATGGGGCCAACTCACCCTGTTTCCGCACGAGCCTTCAGGCTCACTGGAAACAGGAGTTAAGAAGCAGAGGTCTTAAGACCTCCTTAACTGGATCCACCACCTCTGAGAGGCGTACAGCAATCAACCCTATCAAATATAATCAGGGTTGATTGACACCCCCTTCTAGCGGCAGATTGGCTTTGAATCTGCAGGGGGCGGCATTGCACAAGCAGTTCACTAGAACTTCTTATGCAATGCTGAATGCCGACAGCGTATGCTGTCCGCATTCATCGATATCTGGCGGACATGATGCGTATCATGTCCGCCAGACT